>NC_133774.1:136355458-136649310 GCF_003597395.2 Chelonoidis abingdonii
GCGATCCAGTTTAATTGGCTGAGTGCAGCATGTATGATTACCTGCCTGTGTGCGGTGGTGGCGGTATGTGTGCAATTGGGTGCAAGGAGCTCTGGCCCTCAGAAACCACGTACGGACTTTGGAGGCCAGGGTGGCGGACTGGAGGGCTAATGAGAGGCAGAGAGGTATGTTGATGAGAATTTTCGTGGACACTGTAGAATTTGTCCCACCTCCCGCTCAGACAGCCTCTTGTGCTGTTGAGGAGGAAGAAAGGCCCAGGGAAGCAGAGCAGTCAACGGGAAGCAGAGTGATAGAACTTCTAGTTGTTGGTCCTCCATTCCAGAGTGGGTGTTCAGGGGGTATGCTCTCGCGCTGAGGTTACCTCTCCTGCCAAGGGAGGGAAATCTTCAATTACTGAAAGGCTGCGAGTGTTTAGTAATGGGAGATTCCATCATAGAAACATAGATAGCTGGGTTTGGTTGATGGACCACGAGAACCAGTTGGCTGACTTGACCTGCCTGGTGCAAAGGTTTGCGGATCTCTCGGAGGCATCTAGACAGACTTATGTGTAGTGGTGTGCTGGGGAGAAGCGGTGTCGTGGTACATGTAGTACCAATGACAAGGAAGGGTAGGGAGATGTCTTGGGGGAGCCAAATTTAGGCTGCTACGGGAAAGACTGCAATCCAGGACCTTCTAGTGGTGCATTCTCAGGAAATGATCCCCGTTCCAAGCGCAGGGCCAGGTAGACAGGCAGGAGCTCAGAGTCTCAATAGTGTGGATGAGACGTTGGATAGAGAGGAGGGTTTTACCTTCAGTTTAGGAAACTGGGGAAACTTTTGCCGGTTGGGGGGAGCCTGTACAGGAGAGATGGGCTCCACCTAAACCAAGTGGAACAGACTGCTGGCACTAACATTAAAAAGGTTGCTAGAGCAGTTTTTAAACTAGGAGATGGGGGAAAGGCAAACTGCTTGCCAGAGGAGCATGTGGATCGGACACACAGACTTCTCTTAGGGGAGACGTCTGAGATAGAGAATCTCCAGGTTATAGTCAGGGAACAGAGGATGGAGAGGATAATTTAAGGCGCGGATCAGATGATAAACAGTCACAGTAAAAAAGAATCTGGCACATCAGAAAGGGCAGACAAATAAACAAGGACATGTGTTAAAGTGCTTGTACACAAATGCTTAGAAGTACTAATCATTAAGCATGGCAGTTGAACTAGAGTGCCTGGGTGATAAAGGAGGATATTGATTATAATACGGCATCACGAGAAACCTGGTGGATGATGAAATCAATGGGGCACAATCATCTCGGGGTACAAATATATTGAAGGACAGGAATAGGTCATGCAGGGGGGGAGTGGCACTATATGTGAAGAAAATGTAGATTCAAATGACGTAAAAATTCTTAGCGAACCACATGTATCCATAGGACATTTGCTAATGGATAGAAATTTCATGCTCTAAAAAATATAACTTTAGTGGACAATTAATCAACACCCTGACCTAGGAGCGTGATAAAATGCTAACAGGGAAATAGAGATGGCGATCAAAATTAAGATCCGCAATAATAGCGGGGGATTTCATTATCCCATATAATGGGAAACATGCTTTTTCACGTCAGGATAAATGCGAGAAAATTTTCCCTGATACTTTAAATGACTGCTTCATGGAAGCTGTAGCTGGTAGGAACCCACAAAGGGTAGAGGCAACTTCAGATTTATCCGATGGGAGCAAGGAGCTGGTCCAAGAGGATTATAGCAGGGACGCTGAAATAGGGACCATAATACAATGCATTCAACATCCCTGGGTGGGAAGAGCACCTCACAGGCTCCAACACTGTGGCATATTAATTTCAAAAGAGGGAACTAACAAAAATTAGGGGAGTTAGTTAAAGAAGAGTTAAAAGTACAGTGACTTAAAAGGAAACCTCCCTGCAAGTTGCATGGGCCCTTTTTAATAGACACATAATGAGATGGCCCAACTTCAATGTATACCCAATAAGAAAACACAGTAAAGAGAGACTATAAAAAAGAGCCACTGTGGCTTAACAATATGTAAAAGAAGCGGGAGAGATAAAGACTGCTCGCTTTTAAAAAGTGCTATAATCCTAGTGGTGCAAATAAAAGGAGCAAAATGCTGCCAGCTTAAGTGCAACGAGTGTAATAAGAAAAGCCAAAGGCAGTTGTAAGAACGCGTGGCCAAAAACTCCACAAGGTAATAAACAAATGTTTAAGTACAGTCAGAAGCAGGAAGCCTGCTAAAACAATCCAGTGGGGCGACCTTGATGATAGAAATCAAAAAGGCAGCACTTAAAGACAATAAGTCCATTGTATGAGAAACTAAATGGATTCTTGCTTCAGTCTTCACGCGAGGATGTTAGGGAGAATGTCCCAAACCTGACCGGCTTTTGTCAGGTGGCCAAATCTGGAGGAACTGACACAAACGAGATGTCACTAGAGGAGGTTTTGAATTAATTGATGAAACTCAAATTAACAAGTCACTGGACAGATGGCATTCCACCAAGAGATTCTGAAAGAACGCAAATGTTGAAGTGCGGAAATAACTAAGTGTTTGTAACCCGTCCTTTAAATTGGCTTCGACCATATTAAAGTTAGCTTTAGAGGTCGCCGGCAATTACAGACCGTAAGTCTAACTCGGTACCTTGGGCAATTGTGTGAAACAATAGTTAAAGAATACAATTGGTCAGACACATAAGAAAAGATAAACGATTGAGGCAATGTCCAACATGGTTTCTGTAAGAGAAATTCGATGTGTCTCACTATCTATGTGAGTTCTTGAGGATGTGCGTCAACAACATGTGGCAAGGGGATCCAGTGGAACATAGTGTATCTTAGATTTCGCAGAAGCCTTTGGACAAGGGGGGTCCGCACCTAGAGCTTCTTACGTAATATAAGGCTGTTATTGTGGTGTGGCAAATGGTAGGTACTGTTATGCGGGGTCTCGGTTCGCTTCTCTTCTTGGGGAGAGTTCAGTGGGCGCCATTGCTTGCCTTCTGTACACAGGTATTTATATACGCTCCATAGTGTCTTGAGGAGGGGCAGTGGAGAGGAGAGGCCCTGGGCCCTACCCTCGCTTCCAGTCCCAGACCCAGGGGCCTGAGTGTGTGGTGAACACTTGAACTAGAGTTTCCTTCCTTCTGGGATTATCCTACATCTCTGCTTCAGTCTCGAGGGGCTTCTTCCGCCTGCTCACATAAGCCAGGCCCTTAACTGTGGTTTGCTTTTGGACTTCCGCCACCGCACGCATCTGGCCTCCCAGACTATTCCTCTTCTCCATACGTCCAGACTCTCAACCCAACTCCAACTCCACTCCACTCCACGCCAACCCAACACTGCCTTCAAACTGTCTCTCCTCGCCAACCCAAACCTTCCTAGCTCCAACTCCCACATATGTCTGACTGAGCAGGGTTTTTGATCGCATGATGACGTTGGTGGCTTCTAATTGGTTTTCAGTGCTCTAATTCTTACATGGCTCGGTGCAATTGGCGTACAGGTGCTCTAGTTAAGTCTATAGCAAACCTATACCCCCGTGTGCAGGAAAATGGCTTCCTGGCTCACTCTCCTGCTGCCTTCCGGCCCATGCTGTATCACATGGAGATAAACAGAACGTCCCTATTCATGGTTGGAGAACTGGTAAAAGGACAGGGAACAAAGGGTAGGGATTAATGGTAAATTTCAAAGGAGAGGTGAATCTAGGGTGTTCCCCGCGGTCCAGTCGGCTAGGACCTGAATCCTATGTCAAGTTATTCAAAATGATCTGAGAGAAAAGGGTAAACAGTGAGGTAGCAAGTTGGCGTGATAGACTAAACTCGATCAAATAGTTAACGACCAAAGCAGATTGTAAACGAACTCAAAAGATCTCACAAAACTAAAGGACTTAGTGGCAACAAAAGGCAAGGAAATTTAGATGGGATAAAGTAAAAGTAATGCACATTGAGAAAAATAAACCCCTAACCATTGACATACAATATTCGGCGGGCCTAATTTAGCTACAGAGAGTCAGGAAAGAGATCTGGCGGTCATCGTGGATAGTTCTCTGAGAAGATGTCCACTGCAGGCGCAGAGCGTGGTCAAAAAATGCAACAAGGTATGTGAGGAATCATTAAAATAAAGGGATAGAGCATAGACTAAGAATATATTATTGCCGCTTATTATAAATCCATGGTACACCCACATCTCGCAATACTGCGTACGATGTGTCTCCTACCTCAAAAAAGATTCTAGCACTAGAAAAGGTCGAAAGGGCAACTAAAATGATTAGGGGTTTGGGAGGGATTCATTACGAGGAGGAAATAAAGAGCTAGGCCTTCTTTCAGCTTGGAAAGGAAGAGACTAAGGGCGGAATATATAGAGTATATAAAAGCATGAATATTGTAGAGAAAGTGGATAAGGAAAAGTTATTATTACTATCCCATAAATACAGAACTAGGGTCACAACCCCTACTCTGCTGCTGGGCTTCTGCCTGCATTGTCTCCTACTTAATGAAAGGGTGGTTTAAAGAAAGGGGTTTTGGTATATGGTTTAGATTATAGGTTTTAAGGGGACTACAGGGGAACAAGTAGGACCGACAAGGGACCCCTCCTCCCTTCTCACTCCCCTTCCAAAACTCCCTTGCAAAACTCCCTGTTAGCAGCCCCTGGTCGCAAGCTCCCTGGTCGCTTGTGCATGGCTTTATAAAGCCCTGGCCTGAGAGAATGCCCTGCCCACTGATTAAGGCTCAGCCAGTTACCAGAGGCTTCAAGCTTTCAAACCTTCCTTTGAAGCTAACGGCATCCAACTGCCAGCCACAGCACACAGTCCTTCAAACAAACAAACACAAGCTCAACACACAGCACACAGCAAGTAACCCCCAAAACCAAAGACACACACACTACAGACAGTCACTTACCCTACAGATGCTATATTTGCTCCTCCTTCACCTGGAGAACTCCTTTGCAAAACTTGCTGTTAGCAGCCCCTGTTCAGTAGCTGCCACTCTCCTCCCCAGCAGTTACTGCTTTTCTGTAGCACTCCTATCATTAATATTAGCAACACGCTTTGGAATCAAAGGTGCTATGTACAAGTAAAATTCATTATTGTATTATTAATTATATTCCCCTCGTTTTCACAGGTAGAAGGAGGGGAAAACACATCTGGGGAATTTGGGGGTTTGTTTTGTAATTTGCCTATGGTACCTACAGGCTCCTCCTCCTGTTAGGTGCCCACTACTACCTCTACCAATAGACGTGCATTACATTTTTAAGGGACTTCCTGCAAACCCCTGACTTACGTAACAGCAGGATGACATCTTGCCTTTGTCCAAAAAGTGCAAACAATAATAATTAAAATGAGCATTTTTATAGTGCTTTGTGGGATAGGTTTTCAGAATTACTCAGTTCCCACTCAGCCCACTTTGATGGTGGTGCTTGGCCCTTTTGAAAATCTGGCTATCTCTTTTCAAAGCACTATATACACATTAACCCATGAATCCTCACTGGCACCTGGGCAATAGGTAGGTGAGCATCATTATCCTTATTTTGCAGAAGAAGAATGGGAGTGGCACTCTTGGCTCACTCAGTCATAGAATCACAGAATCATAGAATATCAGTGCTGGAAGGGACCTCAGGAGGTATCTAGTCCAACCCCCTGCTCAAAGCAGGACCAATCCCCAGACAAATTAACTCCCTGTTCCTTCCACCAGTCCAAATTGCAAACCTTTGCATCTGAATGCCACTTAGAACAAAAGAACCAAGCCCCATAAGTCAGACCTATGTTGCCATGTAAAACACTCAGCCAGTTAAGGAATTATAAATCATTATCAATGACTTTGGAAACTTTATTTATTGGATCAGTGACCAACAGAGAGCAGCTGTCCTATCAGACAAGGTTTAGATATCTTTCAGCTAAATCAGGGCAGCAAATGCAAAAATCTGGGATTTAGGCCCAGTTACCCACAAAAATATCACTGCTTTAAACATACCAATATAGTTTGAAGGGGAAGCAGACCCCAAGGGCTGGATTAAACTGATTAGTAAGTATGATTGATAGAGGTACATTGGTAAGATACTAGTTCTCTTTTTACCGAACTGTCTCAAGAGACCACATTCAAGAAAACAGGAGATGTGCACTGCTTATATTGAAACAAGAAAGGTGGTTAAGGTGGCAGCGCTTCACACAGTGAGGTGCATTATCCATAAGATCTGTTCTTGGAGCAAATCAGTTCCAGAATACTGGAAACAGCCATTGCAGCAGCAGGACCCATAGAGCCTTTTAGGTTCCCATGCTAAAGACAGAAGTAGTGGCAAGCAGGCTGTCTACCAGGGATATGGTGGTATGTAGGCCTTGTTGGGCTGCCCAAGGAAGCAGGGCAGAGTTGACCAGTTGGCCAGACTTGAGGAGAGAATGGAAAGGGAAGGCTCACTCTCCGTAAGAAGGGGCAAGGCTTGGAACGCACTGTAGTGAATGGAGAAGGGTAAGGACAAATTTCATCTGTTCAGAACCAACAGGACTTCCCTCCACCATGCAGCTCAGTTTTGTGTTTGGAGCTAGAGCTGTCAGAAGTGGAATAAGCCAAAGCTCAAAGATTCCCCCAGTCAAGTGAACTGAAACTTCTCAGTCAGTTTTGTGGAAAACTGAAGGAAAGCAGCAGAATATGGATCCTGGACTTCAGAAAATCAGACTTTGACTCCCTCAGGGAACTAATGGGCAGGATCCCCTGCGAGAATAACATGAAGGGGAAAGGAGTTCAAGAGAGCTGGCTGTATTTTAAATAATCCTTATTGAGGTTGCAGGAATAAACCATCCCGATGTGTAGAAAGAATAGTAAATATGGCAGGCGACCAGCTTGGCTTAACAGTGATCTTAAACACAAAAAAGAAGCTTACAAGAAGTGGAAGATTGGACAAATGACCACAGAGGAGTATAAAATATTGCTCAGGCATTCAGGAGTGAAATCAGGAAGGCCAAATCACACTTGCAGTTGCAGCTAGCAAGGGATGTTAAAGAGTAACAAGAAGAGGTTTGACAGGTATGTTAGCAACAAAAAGAAGGTCAAGGAAATTGTGGGCCCCTTACTGAATGTGGAAGGCAAACAAGTGATAGAGGATGTGGAAAAAGCTAATGTACTCAATGCTATTCTTGCCTCTGTCTTCACAAACAAGGTCAACTCCCAGACTACTGTACTGAGCAGAACAGCATGGGGAGGAGATGACCAGACCTCTGTGGAGAAGGAATTGCATCCGAGGGTGCTAAAGGAGTTGGCAGATGTGTTTGCAGAGCCATTAGCCATTATCTTTGAAAACTCATGGCAATCGGCGGAGGTTCTGGATGACTGGAAAAAGGCTAATGTAGTGCCCATCTTGAAGAAAGGGAAGACGGAGGATCCAGGGAACTACAGGCCAGTCAGCCTCACCTCAGTCCCTGGAAAAATCATGCAGCAAGTCCTAAAGGAATCAATTCTTAAGCACTTAGAGGAGAGCAAAGTGATCAGCAACAGTCAGCATGGATTCACCAAGAGCAAGTCATGCCTGACTAACCTAATTGCCTTCTATGATGAGACAACTGGCTTTGTGGATGAGGGGAAAGCAGTGGATGTGTTATTCCTTGACATTAACAAAGCTTTTGATATAGTCTCCCACAGTATTCTTGCCAGCAAGTTAAAGAAGTACGGGCTGGATGAATGGACTATAAAGTGGATAAAAGCTGCCTAGATCATCGGGCTTAATGGGTAGTGATCAATGGCTCCATGTCTAGTTGGCAGCTGATATCAAGCGGAGTGCCCCAAGGGTCAGTCCTGGGGCCGATTTTGTTCAATATCTTCATTAATGATCTAGAGGATGGCGGGGACTTGACTCTCAGCAAGTTTGCAGATGACACTAAACTGGGAGGAGATATGCTGGAGGGTAGGAATAAGATACAGAGTGACCTAGACAAATTAGAGGATTGGGCCAAAAGAAATCTGATGAGGTTCAGTAAGGACAAGTGCTGAATCCTGCACTTAGGACGGAAGAATCCCACGCACTCCTACAGACTATGGACCGAGTGGCTAGGCATCAGTTCTGCAGAAAAGGACCTAGAGGTTACAGTGGATGAGAAGCTGGATATGAGTCAACAATGTGCCCTTGTTGCCGAGAAGGCTAAGAGCATTTTCGGCTGTATAAGTAGGAACATTGCCAGCAGATCGAGGGATGTTATCATTCCCATCTATTTGACATTGGTGAGGCCTCATCTGGAGTACTGTGTCCAGTTTTGGGCCCCACACTACAAGAAGGATGTGAAAAAATTGGAACGAGTCCAGCGGAGGACAACAAAAATGATTAGGGGGCTGGAGCACATGACTTATGAGGAGAGGCTGAGGGAACACATTTCCTTGCTAAATACTTACTAACTCTATAGGAGTTGGATTGCTTGCTTCTTTGATCTGTCTCCTTTTGCCACACGGAACAGACAGAAGAAAGCCTCTCTCCCTCACCAGATTTGAAAGTATCTTGTCCCCTTATTGGTCCTTTTGGTCAGGTGCCAGCCAGGTTACTTGAGCTTCTTAACTCTTTACAGGTAAGAGGATTTTATGCCTCTGGCCAGGAGGGATTTTGTAGTACTGTATACAGAAAGGTGGTTACCCTTCCCTTTATATTTATAACAACACCTTAGAATAATATTAGCATTCTTTATAGCTGCATCACATTGTTGACTCATATTCAATTTGTGATCCACTATAACCCCCAGATTCTGTTCAGCAATACCATCACCCAACTATACCTCTACCCCGATATAACACTGTCCTCAGGAGCCAAAAAATCTTACCGCATTATAGGTGGTATAAGGTGGTAAAGCAGTGCAGCCCCCCCACCCCTCCCCGGACCGCTGCTTTACCACGTTATATCTGAATTTGTGTTATATCGGGTCACATTATATCGGGGTAGAGGTGTAGTTATTTTCCATTTAGTAGCTGTGAACTTGGTTTTTCCTTCCTAAGTGAGGTACTTTGCACTGCTTGTTATTGAGTGTCATCTTATTGAATTTAAACCATGTCTCCAGTTTGTCAAGGTTGTTTCAAATTATGATCCTGTCTTCTAAAGTGCTTGCAAGCCCTCCCAGCTTGGTGTCAGCTGAACATTTTCTAAACATATTCTCCACTCCATTATTCAAGCCATTATTGAAAATGTTGACTAGTACCAGACCCAGAACTGTCCTCTGCTGGACCCCACTAGATATGCCCTCCTATTGATAACTACTTTCTGAGTATGGACTTTCAACCAGTTGTGAACTCACTTGTAGTAATTTCATCTAGACCACATTTCCCTAATTTGCTTATGAGAATGTGCTGGGACTGTGTCAAGAGCCTTTCTAAAATCAAGATATATCACATCTACTGCTTCCCCCATCCATAGGCCAAGAATCCTGTCAATGTTCATCCAATTAAAAAACAACGGATTTTTTTCCTTGCAGAAATAAAGCCTGTACTATGCGTTAGAGATAGATGGTCTTTCACATCAAAAGAAAAGCAAAAATCTTTGCCACCAGTGTGTAATAGACATATAGTGTATGTAATGGATAGACAGACAGACACACACTTTCAGACCTATGAACTAAATTTCAGATTACCTGAAATTCAGATACATTTCCTCTCATCCAAAAGTCACATAGAAATGAATTTTCAGTTCTCCAATATTCAGGTTATTCAGACGTTTTCAGATATATGGATAATGTAAGTTTATGACCCCAGTTCAGCAAAGCATTTAAGCATATGCCTAACTTTAAGCACCTAAGAAGCCCCATTAACTCATGAGGGATTGTCCATGTGCTTAAACACATACTTAAGTGCTTTGCTGGATTAGGGCCAATTTGTCTCTCTCACCTTCTCAGCCCCGCTTTTGTAATAGTCTTGCCTAAGTGGAACTCAAACCCAATAAAGTTTTAGTTCAAGAAAAGCGCAAAGCCAAGATGTTCTAATGACACAAAATAAGTCCATGTATCTTTAATACAGATAGGGAGGCATTCTTAGCCTTTGCACAGCGTGAGGCTGTTTGGATAACTCGCTAGATCACACAAATACAGCTATAGAAGTGCTATCATCTTTCCCTCACTGTGTTATCTTTTAAGATGAAACTGAAAACCCTCAGGATATTTTAGGGATAATGAATTTCAACTGTTATGTGGCATTGTTGTTTGAGTAAAACTTAGTAAAAACTAATTGATGAAATGCTAGATGGGAGGGATTATTGTGTGCAGATAAAGAAATCTGAATAAAGCTTACTGGCTAAGAATGATGAACATGAGTAGGCATCTGTGATTAATCCTGCTGTGGTAATAAATAATAATCATAAATAGCACAAGATTTGCTTACGTTTAGCTCCCCATGCACCTTTTCCTGTCCCACAAGCCCTATAGGTGTATATTAACAATTGGAAGAACCAGTCCTGTGGAGACTTAACCATGTGCTTAATTTTGCTCACTGAATAGTCCTCTTGAAGGCATTAAACTCCTCACAGTACACAAAGATAAGCAAGTGAATAGGTCTTTGCAGGATCCAATTTTAAGTTATTAGGTCCTGGTCCAACTCCATTAATTTCACTGGGATTTAAATCAGGTCTTTACCCATCCACTCTGAAAGCCGCAGCTAGCAGACACGTTGCTGCTGCTGCTGCTGCATGACACTTAAATTGCATGCTGGTTAGTCTATATCATAGCAGTAGTGTCAAGTTATTTTTACACCCTCTAAAAGAACCGAAGGCTTGTTCTAAGCCACATTGAAATCAATTATTGCAATGAGATTAGGATCTTGGTCCAACTCATTCTCATTAACAAGATTCCCACTGTTCATAAAGGCATTTTCCTGTGGCCAAGTTATGTGAGCTATGTGTAACCCACTTGTCAGGGCCAATATGTCCCCCTCAGTGCCTGAGACACAGAGGATTTGAGTTTATTACAATTCTCAACATGAGAGGCTGATTCTTTAGCTCAAATAGTTGAGACTCTTGATTGTAGTTCTGGAGATCAGTTCAATGCCAGGGTCAACCAAGATGGCAGCCATCAAACTATGCTCATCAACAACTTGGTCTACACAAAACCACAGAGCCCAAGTGATCTAAAAGTTAATTGTTTACTGTTATTTACTTTGTTTTTTCGAACTTAAATTGTTTTTATTTCCCTTTTCTTCCACAGTAACTGCAGTAAGTGCAGCAATGTTTATCCACTTAAAATTAGATACAAAAGGTTAAAAAGAGATCCTTCAGATGATCTTCATTCGAAATGAGTATATTTTAAAAATATGGATTCAAAAACAGTTTGTAAAGGACAAAACACAGACACTGACTTGGTTCCCAGTGCTGCCACCCCCATGGTTATGAGACTCTGCTAGGAGTCATAAAGGCGCTGAGCTTGCAACTCTTCCTCCCACGAGTAATCCTTACTCATGCAAATGGCCTCTTGCCCTTGATGGGCCTACTCACACAAGCAAGGGCTGTGGGACTGGCCCAAAACATTACATGATAATTAATGGCTTTGGTTAGCTTCAGTTGCCTTCTGCAGAAAATCTCAGAGTGTTTAAAAACTCAAACCACGAAAATGACAAAGTTGCTGCGCCTGGAAGAGTGAGTCAGATTTAAAGTCCAGCCAAAGTTCCTCTAATACCTGTATCCCTCCTCCTCTGAAAGACCCTCAATGGTCTGACTGAAATTTTCAAAGCTGGCTTGTGGATTTAGCCACTTTAATGGGATTTGTGTGGCTAAACCCAGTCAGTTCTGAAAGTCTCACCCCCGTCTTTACATAATATGTTGTTTTATCCCTGATGCTCATGGAAACAACACGAACAGATTTCATCCTGTGCCTGGGTGGAGCCCCACTGAAGTCAACGCAGGTGCAGGGGACATCTTGTGTGGTTCTCTTTGCAGTAGAAGGCTCTTCATTGAGAGATGGTTCACCATAACTTCTAGGGTTACTTGAAAAAAATAATGTTTTCTGTAATCTTTTTAACATGCATTTTGGGAGCACTCCAGTTCAGCTTTTAAAACATTACCTTATTCACTTACAGACTGTAAATCTTTTCCAATCTCTTCTTAGCTTGGAAACTCCAGGAGAAAGTTTCTCCAAGTTTGCATCCATGCACCCTTCAAGGGCCGATCTCAGCACACTGAAGTCAATGGAATGATTCTCATCGGCTTTGGTGGACTTTGCATCAGGCCCCAAGAGCTTTAATGGAAATGCAAAGACTTCTGAGAATGTGTCGATTTCAATAAGAACTCAGTGCGCTGTATTCTATACGTACAGGAGAATGGAAAGACTCTACCCATGGTGTGCTACCCGCAAAGAGGAAAAATAAACCATTGGTTAGAGCACTACCCTAGGACTTGGATAAATGTGGTTCAAGTCCTCGCTTCCTTGCAGCCTTCCTAGGGCATGTCACTTAGCTTCTTTGGGTATGTCTACGCTGCAGCTGGGAGTGAGCTGCCCAGACTGGGCAGCAGAGTCACACTAGTTCTGCCGGAGCTAGTGTGCTAACAATAGCAGTGTGGCCTTTGCAGCACAGCTGGTGACTGGGACTATGCACCTGAGCTCAGAGTCAGGTGTGCTTGATGAGCCACGACCAGGGCTGCAATGTTCACCCTGCTATTTTTAGTGCGCTAGCTCAAGCAGAGCCAACGCAAGTCTGTCTACCTGGGCTGGGAGGCTCGTTCCCAGCTGCAGTGCTGACATGTGACAGGAAATCAGGAGACCTGCATTCTTGTCTCACTCTGCCACCGACCTGCTATGCGAGCTGGGCTAAGTCACTTCATCTCTCTGTGCCTGGTGGCTATTTAGATTGTAAGCTCTTCAGGGGCAGTGACTGAGGAGGACTTTTTCACTGTGTGTTTGTACAGCACCTAACACAAATCAAACTGTATATTTAGTTGGGGCTCTCAGCAACGATGTTCTTAAAATAATAATTCAGTTTTCCCCTGATTAAAAAAATTAACAAGTCTTTTAAAACTCTTTACATACTATTTTCCAGGAAACCAGTGAACTTAATAAATTCTCTCACTTAATGAAAATGTAATGTACATAGGAAGTAACATCCATATAAGTCTCACGTGATGTAATAGTCATAGATGTTAGCAACTGGGACTTAACCCTGTTTTCCCTAGCAAGCAAAATGCCTATTCGATTTCAGTGGGAGTTTGGGGGTATGTATATGGGACATGGGATGAGTAATGAAAGTTTGAAACCACAAGCATCCACAGCACTAAGTGTTTGTGAAACCCACTCAGACTCACAGCTATGACGGAGGGTAATGATTTCTGCCCCAGTACATTGGCCACTACAGTTGGAAAGATAAAAGCCGAAGCTTCAGTTTTATCATCTGAGCTGCCCAAGTGGAGTCCTTTACTGGTCTGAAGTTCTGTCAGCTTCAATAAGACTCCATGCAGGATTTCTGCACCCCCAGGATCCATCCAGTGCGCCATCACTGCCAATTGGACTACAGGATGGGGATCATGGGCTTGAAATCTCAATGTCTGATCTCAAGACACTAAGAAATGGCCTTCAGCGTTACAGAGCTGTTGTACTCAGGCAGACAAGCACATGGCTATTACAACGTTTCCAAATGTTATAACACAGCTTAGGCAGGAAGAATAAATTCTTCTTAAGAATGAGAGGAAATGATCCACATGAAATGAGTAGACATGTCAGGGATGGAAAGGGAAAGAGATGTTACTGGGGCTTCTAGTAGCTCAGGCTATGTGACTAACTCTGTGGCAAGGTCAGTCACCTGGAATGTGGGAAAATCAGGTTCCAGTCTCAGTCAGGAAAAAGCAGGGACTTGAACCTGGATCTCCCATGTGAGTCCTCTAACCCCCACTCTGTTGGCTATTTGGGGGAATTGCTCCTACCAGTTTTGACCAGAAATTCCTTCTGATAAAGAGTTTTTTAAAGAAAAAATTGGAAAATTCTTGGCCAGCTCAAAAGGAAGTAGTCACCCAACAGACCTACTGGCCTAGTTTATGTGTTTAATTATCTAGATTTTTACAATAGTAAAAGTTGGCCCAGCGGAACCAGTGAACAGTTACTGGCATTTCCACTGAGGTTCAAGCAGCCTAGCATTAATACCTATTTTCTAAGAACCTGTAATTCCAACCACCCAAAGTGTGTGAAATCAAATAGGCCATTGAGAAGCCATTTTTCTAGGGTGCGGATTGCACAAGCATATGGCCTCATCCCTGCTTCCTGTTGACAATAATGGACATTTGGAGATTGATTTCAGTGGGTGTAGGATTAACTGCATAGTTTTTCAATCCTTTCAGCTTGAAAGTTGCAGAGAAGCACGGGTTACACCTACGCAGGCCATTCATTTGATTTTAATCCAGATCATCCTGTTGTGTTTATGGTTTGTCCCCTGTCCAGTACTGAGACAAAACCAAACATGGCTTTGTCTGGTATCATGTATGGAGGATGCCAGTTTGAGGAACATGATCTTGCACAAACTGTGCATGGAGCGTCACTCCAGCAGATGGAGGTCACACAGTCAGGGGTGGGCCCAGGTCATTTCCAAAAGTGTTCTGGGAATGTGTCAGTGTTCACCCAAGTTACACCAGTTTTTTTCTGATGCTATTTTTGAATCAGCAGGTTGATTTAAAGAAGCATAGATACTTGCTTCCTGGGAAACTGTAATACGTCCTTATCGAAATCAAAGGATTTATTGGGACACTGCAGTCAACAACTCCAGCATATGCAGGACTAAAATTTCCAACTCCCCACCCCACCCCCCAATCAGATACAGCAACGAAATATAAAAAACAAGAAACAACTGAAGTCTAAGATAAAGACCATCTATTGATGGAGAAGCTGTCTACACTAATCTTTACACGACATTAGATTAGATTCAGACTTGGGATCTGCTGGGGAGGCACAGGCCACTCAGCCGTTGTAAAAATCCATCTGAAGGATGAAAACACTGGCACACAGGCCTACATCTTCAAAAGGTATTTAGGCACCTAACTCCTATTGCTTTCAATGGAAGTTAGGCACCTAAATATGTTTGAGAATCTGTGCCATAGTTCCAATGATCCTGCACTCATCTGGATCTCCCTCAAACATGAGCTATGCTGTCATTTCTAGATATTCACAGTGTATATGATACATTGTATTTCTGCATCTTATTTTAAGACTTGCCATATAGATTCATAGACTCTAGAACTGGAAGGGACCTCAAGAGGTCATCGAGTCCAGTCCCTTGCCCTCATGGCGGGACCAGATACTGTCTAGACCATCCCTGATAGACATTTAGCTAACCTACTCATAAATATCTCCAGAGAGGGAGATTCCACAACCTCCCTAGGCAATTTATTCCAGTGTTTAACTACCCTGACAGGAACTTTTTCCTGATGTCCCATCTAAACCTCCCTTGCTGCAGTTTAAGCCCATTGCTTCTTGTTCTATCCTTAGAGGCTAAAGTGAACAAGTTTTCTCCCTCCTCCTGATGACACCCTTTTAGATAACTGAAAACTGCTATCATGTCCCCTCTCAGTCTTGTCTTTTCCAAACTAAACAAACCCAATTTTTTCAGCCTTCCTTCATAGGTTATGTTCTCAAGACCTTTAATCATTCTTGTTGCGCTTCTCTGGACCCTCTCCAATTTCTCCACATCTTTCTTGAAATGCAGTGCCCAGAACTGGACACAATACTCCAGTTGAGCCTAACCAGCGCAGAGTAGAGCGGAAGAATGACTTCTCGTGTCTTGTTTACAACACATCTGTTAATGTATCCCAGAATCACGTTTGCTTTTTTTGCAACAGCATCACACTGTTGACTCATATTTAGCGTGTGCCTCCACTATAACCCCTAAGATCCCTTTGTGCCCGTACCCTTCCTAGACAGTCTCTTCCCGTCTGTATGTGTGAATGATTGTTCCTTCCTAAGTTAGCACTTTGCATTTGTCTTGTTAAACTTCCTCCCTTGTTTACCTCAGACCATTTCTCCAATTTGTCCAGATCTTTTAATATGACCCTGTCCTCCAAACAGTTGCTATCCCTCCCAGTTACGTATCATCTGCAAACTTAAACAAGCGTACTTTCTATGCAACATCTAAGTCGTTGATGAAGATAGTTAACAGAGCCGGTCCTAAACAGACCCCGCGAACCCCACTTTTATACTTTCCAGAGATTGGAAACCACATTAATAACTACTCTCTGAGTACGGTATCCAGCCATATGACCCACCTTATAGTACCCATCTAAATGTATTTGCCTAGTTTATCGATGAGGATATCATGCGAAGACCATATCAAATCCTTACTAAAATCTAGGTATACCACATCATCCGCTCTCCCTATCCAACAAGAACTTTTATCCTATCAAAGAAACTTTCAGATGGTTTACACGATTTACTTTACAATCCATGCTGCTATTCCCTATACCTTACCACCTTCCAGGTTTACAGATGATTCCTTAAATACTTTTCCATTATCTCTCTGGCAAGAAGTTAAACTAAACTGTCTGTATTTCTGGTTGTTTTATTCCTTTTTATAGATGGGCACTATATTTGCCCTTTTCCAGTCTTCTGGAATATCTCCCGTCTCCCATGATTTTCCAAAGATAATAGCTAGAGGCTCAAATACCGCCTCTATTAACTCCTTGAGTATTCTAGGATGCATTTTATCAGGCCCTGGTGACTTGCAGGGATCTAACTTTACTCCCAACTATGTTAATATAGATACACTAAAACAACACCTTGCAAAATAATGATGTTAGCATCAGGGCCTATATTTTAACTGAAGACTGTGGCTCATTTTTTTCCAAAAAAATCCAATATTTGCCTCATTATATGAAAGGCAAGATGTGATATAAGTGTATTGTTATATTAGTATTGGATTTATTTCACTGGGAGCAATCCAATGGGCTGATTCCAAGCCTAACTTCGGCACCAGGCAAATTGGTTGAAACTATAGTAAAGAACTGAATTATCAGACTCATACATGAACACGATTTGTTGGGGAAGAGTAAACATGACCAACCTTTCTCTGATGAGGTAAAGCAAATTCTTTCTAATTCTTTGATGGGGTCAAGCAAATATATGAACAAGATTAATCATGTCCATATAGTGTATTGGGACTTTTCTGAAAACCTTTGACAAGGTCCCTCACCAAAGGTCTTTCTCATGGATCAGCAACTGGTTAAAAACTGGGAAATAAAGGGTAAGAAGAAATGGTCAGTTTTCACAGCAGAGAGGTAAATAGCAGGGTTTCTCAAGGATCTGCATTGGGATCAGTGCTGTTCAACATATTCATAAAATATCTGGAAAAAGGGGTAAACAGTGAGATGGCAAAGTTTTCAGAAGATACAAAATTACCCAAGATAGTTAAGCTCAAAGCAGGCTGCAAAGAGTTATAAAGGGATCTCACAAAACTGGGTACCTGCGCAACAAAATGGCCGATGAAATTCAATGTTCAGAAGTGCAAAGTAAGGCACACTGGAAATCAAAATCCCAACTATACCTACAAAATTAGCTGTTACCACCCAAGATCTTGGAGTCATCATAGATAGTTGTCTGACAATATCTGCTCAGTGTGCAGTGGCAGTCAATAAAGCTAACAACATTAGGACCAATTAGGAAAGGGAGAGCGAAGGAAGAAAATATCAGAATGCCACCATATAAATCCATGGTACTCCACACCTTGAATACTGTGTGCCGTTCTGGTCACCACTTCACCAGAAAGATAGAATAGAATTGGAAAAGGTACAGAGAAGGGCAGAAAGAATGATTAGGAGTATGGAACAGCTTCCATATGAGGAAAGATTAAAAGACTGTGGCTGTTCATCTTGGAAAAGAAATGACTGAGGGGGGTTATGATGTGGAGTTTTATAAAATCATGAATGGTGTGAAGAAAAAGTGTTTTTTACCCCTTCGTATAACGCAAGAACTCTTGTTATATGTTTCACTTTATGCATCCGATGAAGTGGGCTGCAGCCCACGAAGGTTTATGCTCAAATAAATTTGTTAGTCTCTAAGGTGCCACAACTACTCCTGTTCTTTTTACAAGAACCAAAGGTCACCCAATGAAATTAATAAGCAGCAGGCTGAAAAACACACATGAATGCACAGTTAACCTGTGGAACTCATTGCCAGGAGATGTTGAAAAGGCCAAAAGTACAACTGGGTTAAAAAAAGAATGAGATAAGTTCATGGAGGATAGGTCCATCCATGGCTATTAGCCAAGATGATCAGGGACACAACCCCATGCTCTGGGTGCTCCTAAACTTCTGATGGCCAGAAGCTGGGACTGCTATTCAGGGGATGGATCACTTGATAAATTGCCCTGTTCTGTTCATTCCCTCTGAAGAACCTGACACTAGCCACTGTCAGCAGGCAGATACTGACCTAAATATATCATTGGTCAGACCCAGCAGGGCAATTACATTCTTTTCCTAGAAAGGCAACATTTCACTGGTAAGAAAGAAGAAGGAAACTGGGACTTTTGTATATTAATTATGTGGAGGTTCAATCCTTATCCTTTGACTCACACACCATGAACATGAACAATTGCCAATGATCTTTCAACATTCACCATCTTGATTAGTATCATGCTTGGGCAACCCCAATGCTAAACTGTATTGATACAATTTGGATTCTGATTGTGTCTTCTCCTCCTTGAATGGTGTGCTATTTTTCTTTAACCAGGATCTTAAAACTCCAGAGGAAACAGGCAGCCTTTTATGCAGTGGTGGTGTAGTAGTGTCAGTCCCAGGATATTAGAGAGACAAGGTGGGTGAGGTAATATCTTTTATTCAACCAACTTCTGGTAGTTAGAAAGACAGTGGCCAATGCCAGGTGCCTCTGGGGCACCTGGCATTGGCCAATGTCAGCAGACAGGTTACTCGGCTGGATGGACCATTGGTCTGACCCAGTATGGCCGTTCTTATGTTCTTATGTAAGTTTTTGAGCTACACATAGCTCTTCTTCAGGCTGAATACTCTGGCATTGCAGATTCTCCCTGGCAGATGCTGTTCAGTATAGCTGGAATAGCTGCTGATGCCTACTAGGTAGACTGTCACTCCTGGCACTGGGCCACAAAAACAGAGTGGTGGGACCACATCACCACGCAGACCTGGGGTGACCAGTAGGAGGTCCAGAGCTTTCACATATAGAGAGCAACATTTTTAGAGCTTTGTGAGTGGCTTTCCCCCACCCTCCAGCATAAAGACATATGAGGTCACCTTTGCCCATACAGAAGCTGGTTGCTGTGACTGTCGGACTTGATTACCACAGACTGGCACAGGTCTGTTGCCAGTTTGGGATGGGAAAGTTGACTGTGGGTAGGGGGTAGCAGAGGTAAGCAAGGAAATCAGGATTGCGGGTGGGTGTTAAAGATATTCCAGAGGTGATTGCTGGCTTTAAAAGAATGGGGTTGCCTAAATGCAGCAGTGCTACTGGTGGGACTCATATGCCCATAGTTTACCCTCGTCCAAGAGCACACGCGTATATAAACTGCAAAAGGTTCTCCTCCACTGTTGTGAAAGCACTAGGGGACCACAGAGGCAAATTTATGAACATTAACGTGGGCTGCACAGGAAAGGTTCACGATGCACGAGTTTTTCACCACTCAGCATTCTACGTTAATGTACAGACTGGGATGCTATTCCCAATAAATGACAGACATAAACAGTGTTACTGTCCCCAGCTATTCTGGGGAAGCCTGTGGTACATAGAGCCTTGGCTTATGAAACTGTATTCTGATTTCAAGGGCCCTGGCAAAAAACAAAAAGTTTAATTACACTCTCAGCTGGTATAGAATGGTTGTTGAATGTGCTTTTGGCAGATTGAAATCACATTGTTGTGTACAAACCCGTTACTGGGGTTTGCTGTGCTTTTCACACCCTTTATGAAGACAGAGGAGAGACATTATCCCCTGATGTGTGGGCAGGCTGGATCAGTACCCTAAGCCAGAAAGTGCAGCCACCACCATGGGAGGTAGTTACAGCAGAAATAAGGAATGCTTTGTTCGCTCACATTATGGATTTGCATGGGACCAATGGAAGAGGGGGAAAGATAGCTGTATGAATGTGCGGGGGGAAACATTTTGGGAGGGGGCTGTACTGGGACGGGGTGGTCTTGATCTGCATGCATGGTAAGCGAGGATATGAGGAAAAGTGAATTTTGTTGTGGTTGGGGGGCAGTAGAATTGCTGTACCTAGGTAAATAGAGGGATGCTGTTTGCTTTGTAATGCTTAATTACTCCTTAACGTGTTTTCGCTTTATTACCTCAAATCAGGATTGTATGATGCAATGCACTGATAGCACTAAGCTTTCTTGAAAAGATAGCATGCTTTATTTGTAAGCAGGTCTTAAAACAGTAAGCCACTCTCACCCTTGGGTAAGCCAGCTGCCTGTACAAAACCACACGTCCCACAAAAGAAAACTATTTCCTGCTCTAATACCCAACACAATCCTCCTGTCACTGCATGTCCCCACGTTCTCCTTTCTCTTCTTTAGCCCTTACTTAGTGATGGGCGGGGAAAGGTTTCCACCAGAGCAGGGTGGAAGAAGGCAGGCTGCACAGCCTTTACTTGCCCTGTCTATCCCCTCAGGAGTTGGGAATGCATGGGCCTCCCTGATATGGAGTTGTCCAAGCTACTGCTGGGCTGAGGGCACATTGTTGGGACATCATACCATGGTGTGGGAGAGGCAGGAGAGGCTGGTGCTCTGGCAGCCATGATAGAGACGGGTTGCTGGAACAGTTCTCTGGGGAGCTCTGCCCTCCTCCCTTAGCCACCGTTCCAGGAGCTGCTTTGCAAGTGCCATTTCCCTCACTGAAACCCTGTCCTCCACCTGGGCAGTGAGCCTCAGCCTCTCTGCCTGCCTGTCAGCATGCCAATGTCCAAGTCTGTCATCCCTCTTCTTCTGATACTGAGCCAGCTGGCCTGCCCTCTCAAGAGCATCAACCATAATTTCATCATGAGAATTCTTCCGTTTGGAATGGTCTGTGAGGGTGTGATCAAGCTCCTGAAGAACAGTAGGCAGTATAGGGGTCCCAAAAGAGGACAAGAACAGACCATTTATTGTTTAAATTAGCTCTGTGGAGGAACACAGAATTAATAACTGTGGAATATCAAGGTTAAAGGGTAACAGCTCTGAAGTGAACCTACACATGCTGTGAAAGGAGGCTTCAGTCCTCACACAGCCTTGTTGATCATAGTTCCAGAAATGCAAAGGCAATTGTAAGTTTAAAATGAAAATCTTTATCCTGCTTCATAAAAAAATCATAGTAAATTGCCATGGGGTGGGGGGGAGGGTTGTATTGTACCTTCACTGCAAAAGGCTTTTTCTGTCATTTCAGGCCTTTCATATTTTGGAAGAAATAATAATTCTTGTAATGCCCTATTGGCACAAAATGTTATTCCAAACACATAAAGGGAAAGCTGCAGTGGATGCACAAGGAGTATTCAAACAAAAAGTGACCAAATAGCACATGTGTGAGTAGAGTGGACGAGGCAGTGATATGGGGAAGGCTGGAAAATATGATCTTCCCTGCAATGTGACAAGCGATCTGGAGTTCCTGCTTCAGGAAACGTTTGCAGCTATCAGCAGCCAGGATTGGGTCAGAATCCATGTTGGAATTAACACGATGCTGCGTTAGCTCACAGATGGCTTTCCTTGTTATTACTGCAAGCAAAACTCTGAGATCCGCTGCTTTACTCCACCCCTGCATGGATTATCTCTTGCTGAAATGAACTAGATTTGAACATACAGAACACTATTTCCCAAACACACACTCACATTACTGTTTACAGGTAGAGGCCCAGGAGATGTGATTCCAGAGTGGCAAATTTCTGATTACTGAAAGGAAAAGGACCATAGCAAATCGGTGACTTAACCATTAAAATAGCCTTTACAGCTGTGTATGAAAGTTTGAAAATTCAAGTTGCCGTTTTAACTACATGGAGTAGGAGGTGGGACACCTACATGCTGTGATATAGCCAGGCCTTACCATTTTTTGATTGCTTTCTTAAAGCAGAAATCTCTCCCATTACTGTAATAAACTTTCATTTAGAATCATACACTTACCAGACTTTGGGGCAGCTTTTATCTCCACCAAGTTCTCTGCAGGGTTGACAACAGACTGTTCCTCAGGGCTGAGGGGCTCATATCTGTCTTCTGGTTAGGGACCAAGAATCAGCTGTTAATCCTGATCCACAGCCTGCTCTGAGACTGGTTCCATTAAAAGTCACTTCTTGATCCTGGCTGCAAGCCTGCTGCTGGCTGAAATCAGTCCCTACATTGGATTCAGGGGCCACCAGGACTCCATCACACTCACAAGGTCATCATGAAGCATGGTTGGCTCTGTGCTGGGCACAGGACCCAATCAAAGTAATGTCATTGGTGAGTTGCCCAAGGTAAGACTTTTATCCCTGCTCTTCCTGTATTCACACTTTAGCCTCTTAATTTGCTCCCTGAACTGGTCACTTATCCAGAAAGTCAGCTAAAAAGCTCACAGCTCTGCAATCTGCTGGTACTCATGGTCATTCCTGGGGCTTTTGCTGAAGTCCAGTTTTACTAGCCTCACACCACAGAGTCACCAAAATCTGGCTGTGCCTACATGACCAGGAAGCAGCTCACTTTGCAAAAAGCTTGATTGGATTAGTCTCTATTGCAAAGCCTGGAGGCTCTCCAATACTGTGCTTGCTGATCAGTGAACAGAAGACAATGGATTAATGCTGACCTGAGTTTCTGCCATTCACAAAGGGGGTGGGGGTGCTTCCACTTCTCCTTAGAGCAACTTCCTTAGTGTTCTCCAGGCCAGCAATCTGCAGTGTGCTCACATTGCAGATTGTTGGCCTAGAGAACACTAAGGAAGTTGCCCTAAGGAGCTCTGGGATACATCCTGACGACTCCTGGGACCCAAGTCAAGCCAAGGCCTCATCTACACTGCAAAGCAATAGGACTTGGGCCCTAAGTTTTGTCTTGACCTAAGCTCGGACCCTCCAGTCCTGCAGGGTCCTGGGACCCTGGGTTAGCACAATTGCAGGGTGGATGCAATGAGGGTTTGCCTTGAGCCTAGGCTTAAAATTGCTATGTCAGCATATCCAGAGTGCTTAACTGTAGGTACTTTTTCTGTGTTCACTGGATCTATGAAGATAGGTGTGGTGATCAATGGATTTTTGTACCTAGTTCTTTGTTGAGTTTACTGTTGAAGTTGACTGAAGTGTCTAGGAAGTTGATACTAGTGGAAGAGTGTTTACAAAACGATCACTCTACATCTGACCTCTCAATCCTCATCCTCAAAGAAAACCCGCATGCCACCTTCAAAAGAAGAGCCTGGAAACTTAAATTCATTACTCTGTTAGGTTTCAGAAGGGTAGCCATGTTAGTCTGTATCAGCAAAAACAACAAGGAGTCCTTGTAGCACCTTAGAGACTAACATATTTATTTGGGCCCACGAAAGCTTATGCCCAAAAACATTTGTTAGTCTCTAAGGTGCCACAAGTCCTCCTCATTCTTATTACGCTGTCAGACCCTAAAACCAATAATGGACTGAATAGAGACAGTGGATTTATGGTTTATTACAGCAATCTATACCTGACTAATTGCCCTTTCTGTCCTATGATTACAGGGGTAGTAACAGACCACTTCCCCTGGAATGGTCCCTTAGTTTAGCATAAGCAGTTACAATATGTACTGTTTGATCTTGTATTTAGCATCAGTGACACTGGGAAAGCTTCTCAGACCTGAAAAGCTCTGTGTAGCTCAAAAGCTTATTTCTCTCATCAACAGATGTTTATCCAGTAAGTCATATTACCTCACCCACCTTGTCTCTCTGGCAGCCTTTTAGACAGCTAGACATTGTGCCATTCCAGCAACAAAATATGGATACATCCCACAACAGGATGGGCTGGCTATCTTCTATTTCACCCAAATTATGACAATACAATTGCAAAGAAAAAACAGGAGTGACAATATCTGAAGCAAGAACAGTGGGTAGAGGAGACATATGACATGTCAAATTAACCAGAACTCCAATGCATACTGAGCACCCTAGACAAGGATAAAATATTAATTATGATTACATATAAGTTCAAGTTTCATATATGATGTCCAGATTTTATATATTGTGACAAAGTTCCTCCTCTACCTTGGTGGGTCCTGCGTTTATTGGCAGATTTGCTCACCTCAGTGATCTTTCCCACAGTCTGGTTCAACTCCTCCTGTGTCTGATCAGGAGTTGGGAGGTCTGGGGGGAACCCGGCCTGCCCTCTATCCAGGTTCCAGCCCAGGGCCTGTGGATCGCAGCTGTCTATAGTGCTTCTCTAAACAGCTGTGTGACAGCTACAACCCTGGGCTACTTCCCCATGGCCTCCTCCAAACACCTTCTTTATCCTCACCGCAGGACCTTTCTCTGGTGTCTGATAACGCTTGTACTCCTTAGTCCTCCAGCAGCACACCCTCTCACCTCAGTTCCTTGCGCCTCTTGCTCCCAGCTCCTCACACGCACTTCCTCTCCCTGACTCCCCCTCACGTGACTGGAGTGAGCTCCTTTTTAAACCCAGGTGTCCTGATTAGCCTGCCTTGATTGGCTGCAGGTGATCTAATCAGCCTGTCTGTCTTAATTGTTTCTAGCAGGTTCCTGATTACTCTAGGGCAGCCCCTGCTCTGGTCACTCAGGGAACAGAAAACTACTCATCCAGTGACCAGTATATTTGCCCTCTACCATACTCCTGTACCCCATGCCTAGGGTTCTTCAACCTATCCCTCCCCCATGGTCAACACCAAGGGGTTGGGCAGCTTGGGAAGACAGACAGTGCACACGTGACAAACCATCGGCATTGCCGTGACAGCTCCCTGCTCTGTGTTGCACACAGAATTGGAAAGGTTGGAGGGATAAGAACCGCCTGGTCATCCTTGTGTTCTTCTCCTTGGTTCGCTGCATCCATTGAAGAGGGACATGGTTGGTCACGAGGACAAATCTGCGCCCGAGTAAGTAGTAGCGCAATGCTTCCATGGCCCATTTTACGGCAAGGCACTCTCTCTCCACCACTGTATATTTTTGTTACCTCGGAAGGAGTTTCCTACTGAGGTAGAGAATTGGGTGTTCCTCCTCCGCGACCATCTGTCATAGAACGGCCCCCAACCCTACTTCCAATGCATCTGTCTGCAGGATAAATTCCTTGGTGAAATCAGGGGCTGTCAGTACAGGGTTACTGCAGAGGGCAGTCCGTTGGTCTGTGAATGCTTCCTCTGCTGCATCAGAACATCTTACCAGATCAGGTCCACGGGCTTTCACTAGGTCTGTCAGGGGGCTTGCCCTTGTGGCAAAGTGGGGGATAAATCATCAGTAATACCCCACTACACCTAGGAATGCCCGGACTTGTTTCTTGCGACGTGGTCAGGGCCAATTTTGGATGGCCTCCAACTTGTTCATTTGGGGTTTTACCAGACCTTTTCCCACACTGTAGCCAAGATATTTGGCCTCTGTAAACCCTACAGCGCACTTGGCAGGGTTTGCTGTAAGGCCAGCTCGCCTGAAGGCAGCAAGGACTGCCTCCACCTTCTTTAGGTGGGTTTCCCAGTCTGGGGTATGAATGACCACATCGTCCAAGTAGGCAGCAGCATAACTGTTATGCAGGCATAATAGCTTGTCCATGAGGCGCTAGAAAATAGCTGGGGCCCCATGTAGTCCAAAAGGGAGGACAGTATATTGAAAAAGACCCTCTGGTGTAGAGAACGCAGTCTTTTCCTTTGCGTCTTCTGCAAGACGAATCTGCCAGTACCCCTTTGTCAAGTCTAGAGTAGTCAAATACCGGGCATTACCCAGATGATCCACTAGCTCATCTATGTGAGGTATGGGGTATGCATCAAACTGGGATACTTCGTTTAATCGTCGGAAGTCATTTCAAAACCTTGTGGTGCCATCAGATTTGGGCGCCAGCATGATTGGGCTGGACCACTGACTGTGGGATTCTTCGATGATCTCCAACTCCAGCATTTTCTTTACTCTTCTTTTTTTCCCTCCCTTTTGGCCGCTGGCACCTGATCAGGCCTCACTGTTATTCTGGCCCCAGGGTTCATGACGATGTGGTGATATGTCTCGGTTGTTCGACCCGGTTTTGTCGAGAACACATCTTGGTTACAGAAGATCATCTCAGACACCTCATTCTTCTGGTCTGGTGTTAAATTGGGAGACACTCTTATTTTCCTGGGTTAGGTCTTTTCGGATAGTTATGCATGCCTCTTGTGCATGCCAGGGTTTCAGAATGTTGATGTGATAAATCTGTTCTTGTTTTTGGCGTCCTGGCTGCCGCACCTTGTAGGTTACTTCCCCCACGGGTTCAACCACCTCATAGGGCCCCTGCCATTGGGCCAGAAGCTTGCTTTCTGCCGTGGGTACCAACACCATCACCAGATCCCCTGGTTGGAACTGTTGGACTTTTGCCTGGCGATTGCAATAGGTTCTCTGGGCCTTTTCCAAATGTTCCCGTGCAATAGGGGTGACCCGGGCTATCCAGTCTCGCATTTGTATTACATGTTCTATTATATTTCTCCCCTCATTGGGTTCCTTTTCCCAGATCTCTTTGGCGATATCTAGTATGTAACGGGGGTGACGCCCGTATAATAACGCGAAGGGGGAAAACCAAGTTGAGGCCTGAGGTACCTCCCGGATAGCGAACATAAGATAGGGTAGTAGGGTATCCCAATCCTTCCCGTCCCGACTTACCACCTTCCGTATTATAGCCTTGGGGGTTTGGTTAAACCTTTCTACCAACCCATGAGTTTGCAGATGGTAGACTGAAGTTCTCAGGGTATGTGTATGAAGCAGCATACAAAGGTCCTTCATTAGCTTTGACATAAATGGGGTTCCTTGGTCTGTTAATATCTCCTTTGGTAGCCCCACTCGGGCAAAGATCCCCACCAGCTCTTTGGCTATCGTTTTAGAGGCAGTGTTCCGCAGGGGGACAGCTTCTGAGTAGCAAGTAGCATAGTCCAAAATAACAAATATATATTGGTGGCCCCGAGTCGTCTTCTCCAGGGGTCCCCCTAGGTCCATGGCTATTCGCTCAAAGGGGACCTCTATGATGGGAAGGGGTACTAAAGGTGCCCTCAGGTGCAGACGGGGACTGTGCAGCTGACACTCTGGGCAGGAAGCACAGTACCTCCGCACTTCTTCATGTACTCCGGGCCAGAAGAACCGTCGTAGGACTCGTGCGAGGATCTTCTCTACCCCCAAATGGTCCCCAAAAAGATGACTATGAGCAAGACTTAATACAATGTTCTGGTTTTTTTGAGGTACTAGGATCTGCTGTACCTTCTGCCCCTGTACTGATACAAGTCAGTATAAGGAGGGATAGCTCAGTGGTTTGAGTATTGGCCTGCTAAACCCAGGGTTGTGAGTTCAATCGTTCAAGGGGCCATTTGGGGATTGGTCCTGCTTTGAGCAGGGGGTTGGACTAGATGATCTTCTGAGGTCCCTTCAAACCCTAATAATTTATGATTGTAAAGATATTCTTCTTCATTATGAAGTAGGGTCCTGGTCCCTGGGTTTTCCCTTCCACAGGGACCCCATCTATTTCAGTCACCTCCTTCCTAATGTTGTTGTACCTTGGGTCTTCAGCTTGGCCCCATCCAAAATTTCCTCTCCCAGGGCTAATCTACCCAAGATCTAGGGTCCCAGTCTCTGTTGCCTCTACGGGTTCAGAAGCGTTAGGTTGGGGGTCAGACTCCGGTGCTTCTCCCTCCTGGGAGGCCTCCTTTTCAGCTGCTCGTGTCCGCCTACCTACGAGAGTGACCCTCTGGCTTTGAGTCAGTATTTGGGTTCCCAAGATCTTAGCTGCCCTCCTTTCCCTTTTCGACTTTCTACCATGTCTGGGAATGGAAAATAAATCTGGTGATATTTTAGAGAAGACTGGGGGTTGACAGTCTACTGTGGATGCCTCACTAACTTCAGGATTCCCCTTTTCCTCCAATCCTCCTACTGGGAGTAAGTTTCCAAACCCTGGGAAGTCCCTCCCTGTGAGCACCTGGTATGGGAGTTTAGGGACTACACCTGCTGCTACCTCAGTAGTGTTCCCCTGAATTTTGAGTTTTACTGGGATGGTGGGATAATAACCAACTGTCCCATGGACGCATGTTATCCCTGTACGCTTAGCCCGCAGTAGCTGACTACACTTGAGGAGCTTCCCCGAGACAAGCGTGATAGCACTCCCTGAATCAACCAGTGCCATGGTTTCTACCCCATTTAGTTTCACTGGTCTGGTGTACATATGTGGGGTTATTGAGACCCCCACAAGGTGGATTAGGGAGCATGGGTCTGCCCAGTTCCCCAGGTTACACTGCATCGGCTCCTCAGCATTGGGACACCGTGCAGCTATATGTCCCCACTTCCCACAGGCATAACATCTGTATGGAGCCCTAGGCATTCCCCAGTCTCTTAGTTTGGGCAATCTAACATCATGATCCTCTTCTCCTTTTGTGCTCCAACTCTTTGTGGCCTCTGATGGGCCTTCAGCCCCTCTCTTTTTCCACCTGGGCCCTCCTGGTGGCCCAGTCACCCAAACTCTAGGTCTTGGTCCTGCTAGTTTAACCTTGGGTGCCTCTTCCTTAACTAGTTGGGTCAGGTCCCTCGCTGTCCTTCGCCTATCTACCAGTGCAACAACCTCACCATAGGTGGAAGGTTCGTTCTGGTTTACCCAGGTACGAAGCTCTGGCGGTAGCCCCGTCATGTATCGGTTGATGACCAGAACCTCTAGTACCTTTTCTGGACTCTGGGACTCTGTTCGCAACCACTTTCGTGCGAGATGGATGAGGTCATACAACTGGGACCACGGGGTTTTGTTTTCCTAGTACCTCCACTCGTGATACCATTGGGCCCACACTGCGGTCGTTACCCCAGATCTGGCCAGGATCTCTGCTTTCAGCTGGGAGTAGTCTGCTGTAGCCTCTTCAGGCAGATCATAGTAAGCTTTCTGGGCCTCTCCACACAGGAATGGGACGAGGATGCCAGATCACTGATCCCGAGGCCAGGCCTCCCGTAGGGCTGTCCTCTCAAAGACCAGAAGGTATGCCTCTACATCATCCTCCTGCATCATTTTCTGCAGCCAATGGCTGGCCTGTATGATCTGCATCCCATCATGGCCGCGGTTCATCTCTGTAAGGGTCTTTACCTGGTTTACCAGTTCCTGCAACATAGCCCAGTCTTGAGAGGCCTGGTCCATCAGCAGGCGATTAGTCTCTTGCTGCAGCCGCACTGCCTCCTGTTGGGCGGCTGCCTGGACACGGGTAGCCTCCTGCTGGGCCACCATAGCTTGTATCAATGGCATATCGCCTCGCCCCATGGTCAGCACAGGGGTTGGGCACTTGGGAAGACAGACAGTGCAGGCAGGGGGGGCACAACGTGACACCATACGGGCTTGCCGTGAGCCAGCTCCCTGCTCTGTGTTGCCACACAGAATTGGAGCGTTGGAGGGATAAGACCCAGCTACTGGTCATCCCTTTGTGTTCTTTCTCGCTTGGTTGCGCTTGTCGGCATTGGAAAAGAAAAAGAGGACATGGTTGGTCAGCGAGGACAAATCTGGCCGCGAAGTAAGGTAGCTAGCTGCAGATGGCTTCCAATGGCCGCATTTTAAGCGGCAAGGCCTCTCTCTCCAACCACTGAATATTTTTGTTCCCGGCAGGAGTTCTCTAATGAAGGGAGAAATGGGTGTTCGCTACCCTCCGCGATCCATCTGTCATAGAACGGGCCCTCTACAACCCTACTTTTCCAAGCTCTTGTCTGCTGGATTAAATCGGCTTGTGAAATCAGGGGGGCTGTTCAGTAGCGAGGGTTACTCGCAGAGGGCATCCGTTGGCTGTGCAATGGCTTGCCTTGCTGCATCAGAATCATCTTACCTTTTAGATCAGGTCGCACCTGGGCTTTCACTAGGTCTGTCAGGAGGCTGGCCCGCTGTGGCAAAATGTCGGGCGAGATAATCAATCAGTAATCACCGCCATTAGTAATCTACATCCTAGGAGCCCGGAACGTTGTTTCTTGCGACGTGGTCAGGGCAATGTTGGATGGCCTCCGAACTTGTTCTTGGGGTTTTAACCAGACCTTTTTCCGCCAGCTGTAGCCAGATATCTGGCCTCTTAAGCCTAAGCAGCCGGCATTCGGCAGGTTGCGGTAAGGCAGATCTGCTGAGTGCAGCAAGGACTGCCTGCCCCACGCTGCTTATAGGTGGGTTTCCGCGCAGTGCTGGGGTATGTGACCACAATCGTCCAAGATGTAGGGCGCGCAAACTGTTATGTGGTTCAGAGCATAATTATGTTCTTGCCACGAGGCCAGAAAATTTTAGTGCTGGGGCGCCCATGTAGTATCCAAAAGGGAGGGAAGTATATTGAAAAGACGGCCTCCTGGTGTAAGGTAGAAGCGCAGTCTATCCTTTGGCGTCTTCTGCAAGAGCGAAATCTGGTGGCCATGTACCCCGTTTTTTTTTTTTTTGTTTTTATTTTTTTTGTTTATTTTTTTTTTTTTTTTTTTTATTTTTTTTTTTGTCAAGTCTAAGTAAGTCAATATACCACGGGGCAGTTCACAGATGATACCAACTAGCTCATCCTATGTGGTATGGGGATGCATCAAACTGGGAAAACTCGTTCATCGTCGGAAAGTCATTTCAAAAACCTTGTGGTGCCATCGAGATTTGGGCGGCCAGCATGATTGGCTGGACGCACTGACTGTGATTCTCATGATTCCCAACTCCAGCATTTTCTTTAACTCTCTTTTTTCCGGGCTCCCTTTTGGCGGCGCTGGCACCTGATCAGCTCCCTGTAATTCTGGCCGCCAGGGTTCATGCGATGTGGTAGTCTCTGTGACCCGGTTTGTGCGAGAAACACATCTTGGTTTCAGAAGATCATCTCAGACACCTCTCTCTTCCGCTTGTCTGGTGTTAATTGGGAGATCACTCTTATTTTCGGCTGGTGTTATGGATCTTTTTCGGATAGTATCAGGCTCATCTTGTGCATGCCAGGGTTTCAGCAGTTGATGGTGATAAATCTGTTCTGGTTTTTGGCGCTGGCTGGCCGCACCATGTACGGGCTTACTTCCCACGTGAGTTCAACCCCTCGATAGGGCCCCTCCTTGGGGCCATGTAGAGCTTGGCTTTCTGGGGGCGTGGGTGGCCCGACCATCCACCGTCGACCCCACTGGTTGGGAACTGTGGAGCTTTTGCGCTGGATTGCAATACGGTTCTCTGGGGCCTTTTGCCCAATGTTCACGTGCAATAGGGTGACCGCGGGTCTACATCCATTCTCGCATTTGTATTAATGTTCTCACGATTATATTCCCCCCCAGGGTGGTTTCCTTTTCCCATCTCTTGGCGATATCTAGTATGTAACTGGGTGCGCCGTCTAATAACGCGAAGGGGAAAACCAAGTTGAGGCTGAGGTGCCTCCCGGATAGGCGACATAAGATAGGGTAGGTAGGGTATCCCAATCCTTCCCGTCACGACTTACCACCTTCGCGTATTATACGCCTGGGGTTTGGTTAAAACCTTTCTACCAACTCCATCGCCGAGTTTGGCAGATGGTAGACTGAAGTTCTCATGGAGGGGGGTGGGGGGGGTAGTGTAGGCTGCCTTGATTGGCTGCAGGTGTTCTAATCAGCCTGTCTGCCTTAATTGGTTCTAGCAGGTTCCTGATTACTCTAGTGCAGCCCCTGCTCTGGTCACTCAGGGAACAGAAAACTACTCATCCAGTGACCAGTATATTTGCCCTCTACCAGACTCCTGTACCCCACTGGCCTGGGTCTGTCACAATACACTCTTCGCTCTTGAACATCCCCAGCTATTTTACAAAATTCGTAGTACACCTCTACCCCAATATAATGCTGTCCTCAGGAGCCAAAAAATCTTACCACGTTATAGGTGAAACTGCATTATATCAAACTTGCTTTGATCTCCCGGAGTGCACAGCTCCCCCTCCCCCAGCACTGCCTTACTGCGTTATATCCAAATTCGTGTTATATCGGATTGCGTTATATCAGGGTAGAGGTGTATTTTTCTTTATGTGCTTGCTGAATGAGGCAATTTACAATTAGGAACATGTATCAAAGGTGGAGAAATGGGTTCTGTTCTGCAGAGCCCAACACCTCTATGGGACTGTTTCAAAGCTATCGATCTGATGGTTGTCAGTTGGCAATTGTATGATGACTTGGAGGTCTCTATCGAGTTCCTAGTGGTTATGGAACTGCATCACAATTGTTAGGTAATGTTTGAATGGATATGAAGAATTAGCTTTCCATTGACTACAAAGGATGTCCCTCCATGGCACTGCAGAGAGCTCCTGCTGCCAGGGTAATTGGGGGGACGTTGCATTGACATAGTTAGTCTATATCTGCACTGTAGATAAACAGAAAACATCAGTATCCTCTGCTATTGATAAGGTTTAATTTGTGAGCCCCTGAATTCACTCCAGTGTTAAAAAGGAGAATGTGTCATTTAGCAAGCAAGCTTTATTTCTAGGATCCCTCAAAGTCATCATGGATGTTTCGAAGGCAGGCTATTTTTTTTCCAGTGTGATCTGGTCAACTAGAAATCAGGAGACCTGGGTTCTGTCTCCATTTCTGACAACTACTTGCTTTGTGACCTTGTGCAAGCCACTTCCTGCCCCATGCCTGTATTTCCTCTTCCATTTTTATTATGGTTTCAGACTTCAAGCTCATCAGTACAGAAACCATCTCATGTTGTAGCTGTATCGAACCTAGCAAATGGGGTGACCCAGTCATGGTTAGGCTCTCTAGCTTATACTATAACAGCCAACGTTAGGCAGCAGCCTTTTTTCTACCACTAAGATAAAAAGTCTGTTTTTAAACTAAATGTACCATACATATATTGTCCCATTCTGGAGATACCGCACGACCTTGTCCTTCTGGTTAAAGTTAGAGCAAACAAAACTCTCTCTGGTGCAGTTAGAGCATATAATTGCAAAATTGGACACTATTTGGAAAAAGAATCTTTTCTTCATAAGCAAATGAGTGTTTAAAAAACAACCCAGAATCTGCAACTTTAACAAAGTTTTCCTTGCTGTAATAAGGCCATCAGTGGGGAAAGACTAATTTATTTGTTTGAATTTAGCAAGTTTAAACAGAAAAGCTTGGATTTCAATAGGGGCCCCTGTTTACAGACATTTATACCACTTGTTTCTCCAAACATTTGAGGATCACTGGTTCCAAGTCCCAGTCTACTGCACTATATTGAAAAAGGAGAAACACAGACGTGGTACATTCTACCTGTGTTTCAAGGCAGAGGCTTGGTGATCTAAACAAATCTCACATCAGCTGTAGGCTCACCAAATTCTGTTCATGAGTGTAAGCAATTTTTGTTTTAATCAGAGCAAACATGTATACAGAAGTCATTGTTTTATAAACTGTACTTGAGAAAAGTCATAGGAAGTGTAGCGGGGTGGTTACCCGCTCCTGTCCTGACAGGGTTAAAAACAGCCCAGGAAAGGGCTATGGCTGGGGCAAAAAGCCTAGGCTGATTAGGGAAGGTAGGCTCAGCTGTGGCCAAGCCCCAGTCAGGCTCAGTCGATCCCTATAAGAGGCACTGAGCCAGGTGCTCACTCAGCCTCCCTCTGTCTGTAGAGGGAGAAGGGCCTGGCTGCAAGGTGCTAAGTAAGGAACCTAGATTGGAGCAGGGCTGGGGAAGGGCCAGAGGAGCTGAGAGCTCCAGCCTAGGAAAGCCCCAGGCCTGGTAAGGCCTATTAGGTATTGGGTTGCAGGGGCAGCCCACAGGTAGCCAGAGGCAGCAGGTCTGAACCCCTTTGCTTGTGATGAGTGGCTGACACTGCAGTCTGCCCCAGTGAACGGGGGCTAGATGGAGACTGGGCAGTAGCCAAGACTGAGGTGAAGTGGGGATAGTGGGTGGGGGTTCCCCTGGAAGGGGGAGACCCAGAACTGTGGGGTAGTGCCAGGGGGCAGCACCCAGTTAAAGCGGCACTGGGGTCCTGGGAGGGACACAGGGGCCAAGTGGCAGTGGGACACCGGCCTTCACAGGGTGCTCAGGAGGCTGGAAATGGTCAACCAGCAGGAGGTGCTGGAAGGGTGAGTCCACACCCTTACACTTAGTTATGTAATCCATCAGGGCTTGTCCACAATCAGTGACTGGGCAGCAAGCCAGAGTGTGAATCCAGCGCACACTAGCCTGCCATGCACTAAGTGGCAGCGTGGCCCCCACTGCTGCACACTAAAAGCTCCATAGTGCACTTGGATATATGTCTATTCTAATTGTCTGGTATAATCTTAAAAGCATCGAAGTGATGAGGTTTCCACTACTCTCCTTGAGAGACAGCTCTACCGTCCAGTACAGAAGAAGAGTGACAAGCAGCTTTTCTTGATTGCCAGTTTAAATGTCCTTTTACCTCATAACTCCTAAATTATAATCTCACATAATAGATAAACTCTCCCAGCCAGTGTGTTCAAATATTTGTAAATGGTTTTAAATATCAGTCCTTTTTATTCACCTCTTAGCCAAGCTACATGGCATATATTTAGTTCTTTACATCTTCTCTCAGCTATCAACCCCTTCATAGTCCAATTTCATTTTTAACTACTCTATGAATGCCTTCCCATTTACCCCTATCGTTCTAATAAGAAGGTAGCCAGAATGGTATCCAATATTCTAGACGCAGTTGCACCAGAGATAGTGGCACTGTTACCTTTCTGTTCTGCAATGTGGTGGTTTTGGATGGATTTTATATATATCAGGAAAATGAGAACTTTCACAACTAAGCTGTAAATTCTCTGATGCAAGGAATGTCTCTTAAGGTGTGCTAGTCATATATACACACCCAACCTTGAATTTTTGTTGTCCTATCACAATGCAGACTGAAACAGGCCCTGATCCTTTACTGGATCAAGTGAATCAATCCTCATGTGTTGAAAGTTAAGAGGGTGCATAACTTTCCAGGACTGGGAGTTCAGTGTCTACTATGTCCCTTCCATACATCTTTGGAATTCTTTTCCTCTACTTGTATTAGCTTGCCTTCCCCCTACTCCGTCTAAGATCATCATTTTCAGTCTAATTTCTCAAGGACTCTTTGTATGCACTGGTTTTCATAACTGGTCCCAAGTTAGCATCATCTGTGAATTTCACTTCCATGCAAATTAGTCCCTTTTCCAAATGAAGTGGAAGTTCTTGCAGTATCCCACCAGTGTCCCCTCTCAGTTTAATGTACTTTTTCACTATTACTGTTCCTTTACACTTCTTCCACCACTTTCCAAACACTTGTAGCTGATCTACAGAAAGGAATGCATTACTTGCAATTTTGTTACAAGTATTTCTATAGTAAGCCATAATGTCTCCAGAAGTTCTATCACAGCAATAATATTTTAATTTTTTAAATCTGCTCTAAGCTATTGTATAAATCAGATTGATAAACCAACATTTGATATTAAACCGCCAATATAATACTTTCAGCATTCTGTAGTTATGTCTATCAGCAGCAGCATCAAACCTGACAAATAAACCAGGGATTGATTCAAAAGATATGATTGTGTGCCTTTCAGAATCATCATTCTATTTTAGATCTCTCTCATACCCTGCCCCCCCTCACTTCTTTACAGATCTACTCAGTTAGACATCAGGTCCTATTAGGAAAGGCAGAAGCATCACCAGCTTTTTTTGGATTGCTCTAAGTCAACCCATTTGATGTTACCCTGACACAGAGCTACACAAAAAGCTTTGGAACAAAGCTTTTTTGGGGTATAAAAACTGAGATTCAGAACCATTGAAACATTTCATGAATTCATGCCAATTTGGCAAAATTGACACATTTAGGTTCAGCATCAAACCAAAAAACTTAAGCACCCAGCTCAAGATACAAGTTTTAATTACCCATTCTATGGATTTAGGTGTATCATTTGGTAAAGAGTTTACACAGTTTCAGAAAAAAGGCACAAACAAGCCTAGGAGAAGGCCTTTGGGCAGAACACAAAGAGTTAATTTGCTGTACTATGCCTTTTCCCTAGTTCCTTCCACTGCCTGCTCCGGCTATAAGATGCAGACATTGTTAATGTTCAAACCAATCATGAGCAAAGTGGAGTAGAAGAAAATATTTAATCATAAAAATGTGAATGATCATTAGGAATTTGTTAAGAATGCTTTATTAGATGCACCAAATGCAGTTATGCAAGATGACTTTTCATTAAAACCCATCATGTTTAAGAAGGGATGTGAAAGAAACAATAAAATTAAAACGTCACATGTAATGAATTAAAAAAACCAAAGCGGCTGATAGCAATGAGTACAAGTCAGCAACTAGGAAATGCTGACAACTGATAAAGAAAAGCTAGAAGTATGTCAGGAGTCTCCAGCCAACTGAGTTAAGAACAAGAAGAAAATTTTAATACACATCATGAACAAATGAAATCCTAGCAATGGTGTAGGTCAATAATAGACAAGGATAGTGAAATTATCAATTGTAATGGAGAAAAAGCAGAAGTATTCAGTAAATTTGTGTTTCATTCAGAAAGATGTATTCATATTTACAGTTATAATGAAACTTTCTATGCTTCAGCATCTAGGGAGGATGTTAAACTGCAGCTGTTATAGTTCAATAATTTTAAATCTGCAGGACTGGATAATGTGACCCCAAGAGTACTAAAAGAATTGGCCAAGGACCTATCGGCCCCATTAATATTGATTTTTAACCAATCCTGGAACACTGGGACAGTTCAGGGACTGGAGAAAAGCTAATGTTGCACCAATATTTAAAAGTGGTAAATGGAATGACTTAAGCAATGATATGCTAATTAGCCTAACATTGACCCAGGGCAAAATCATGGAAAGGCTTATATTGGACTCAGTCAAAAAAAGAATTAAAGGACCAAGTCAGACTCACCATCCTGAAGGCTCTTTCTCATGGCAAGACCTGTCTCCTCCTTCAGGCTTCTTTCTGGTGACTCGGTTGCTCCAGAAAGGGCAGTGGAACCAAGTGTGACCAGGACAAAGTCCAAACCAAACAAGGCCCCACAAATCAAACTTGATACACTCAAGCTCTTCCAACCCACCTGGTCTCCTCTTCAGCTGCACTTTCCAAAGTAAACATAACAGAGTAAATTCTACAACCTTTCCCAGGCTCAGTTCTCTACAGACTCTTCACTCCATAGCTGGGCTTTGCAAAGAGTTCTTTCCAGTTCTTTTTATAGAGCACTCTTCAGGCTCTCTCCCCGGACACCCATCTCCCAGGGTTGCCAACCCTCAGGGCTTCTTCCCTGGAGTTCTTCCCCTGTCTCCCTCTTCCCAGGCAAGATTCTTACCCCATCTGTCTGGCTGAGTTTTTCCCTTTTCGAAGGCCTGCCTCAGAGCCTCTTCCTTTCCCTCCCCACTGCTGCCTTCAGGGCCAGCGACAGGTAGGGTTGCCAGGTGTGCGGTTTTCCACCAGAATGCCTGGTCAAAAAGGGAACCTAACGGCTCCGGTCAGCACTTCCAACCAGTCCATTAAAGGCTCAGTGGGGCAAAGGTAGGTTCCCTGCCTGCCGTGGCTCTGCAAGGCTCCCAGAAGCAGCAGCGTGTCCCTCCTCCAGCTACCACAGCCAATGAGAGCTGTGGGGGCAGTGCCTGCAAATGGGGTAGAGTGCAGAGCTACCTGGCCATGCCTCAGCATAGGAGCCAGAGAGGGCACATGCCACTGCTTCCAGGAGCTGCTTGAGGTAAGCAGGGCCTGGACTCTGCATCATTGACTCCCCCCAACCCCTAGCCCCAGCCCTGATCCTCCTCATGCCCTCTGAATCCCTCAGTCCCAACCCAGAGCATCTTCCTGCATCTGAAACCCCTCATCCCCAGCCCCACCCCAGACAGAGCACTCACCCCCCCACACACACATGGCAACCCTCTGCCCTAGCCCTGATCCCCTCCTGCCCTCTGAACCCCTCGGTGCCAGCCCAGCGCACCCTGCTGCATCTCAAATCCTTTATCCCCAGTCCCACACCACAGCCTGCACCCCAAGCCTAAGCCCTCATCCACTCCTGTGTCCCAACCACCTGTCCCAGTCCTGATCTCCCTCCCACCCTCTGAACCCTTCAGTCCCAGCCTGGAGCACTGTCCTGCACCCCATATCTCTCATCCCTGGCCCTACACCAGAGCCCGCATCCCCAGCTGAATCCCTCACCTCCTCCTGCACTCAACGCCCTGAGCCAATCCGGTAAAAAGAAGCGACTGAGTGAGGGTGGCGAGAGTGAGTGACAGAGGGAGGGGGATGGAGGGAGCGGAGGCAAGGCCTCAGATAAGGGGCATGGCAGGGTGGGGCCTCGGAGGAGGGGTGGGATGGGGCAAAGATGTTTGGTTTTGTGTGAATAGAAAGCTGGCAGCTCTAGGCACAGGAAACACCCTCCCTCGGCCTAGCTCCCTGTCAACTGAGCCCTCTCCTGAAGCTCTTCTTCAGCTAAACTCTGTTCAGTTTTAGGGAAGTCACCCACCTTCTTCACAGCTGAATCTACTAATTGCCTCAAACCTCATGATTCCCGGCTGATAAAGATTTACTGGGGGAGCTGCTCCATCACAGGCATGCCTGAGCCCGACTGCCCTTTGAGGGCCAGTGGGCCTGACACCTCCCCACACAAGAATATTGCCCTGCCCTAGGACAAGGACAGGGTCCAGACCAGTGCAGACAGTCGCTTTTCAGGAAGGCCTGCCACAATTCTCCCAGTACCTCTTTGCTATGGCAATTTAGGACCCTCGCATTCATACCCTCCAGTGCCACATAGGTTCCTTTTCCACTCATGCCAGGTGCTGTTGTAACCACAGAGTTGGTCTTTTCCTCAGCGCTTTCCCAGCTTCACCCTGGTTAGTCTTAGCAGTAACAATCTCCTTCTCCCAGTTTCTTCAGCCACCTGCCAGCTAGGTCTGCTTAGTAACTGTATGGGGCACCACCATCATCACCACTTCCATTTTGCATGCCACTACTGCCTTTTCAAGTGCCCTGTTATCCCACAAAATTTGTTACCCCACCCATACCGTGGCATTAGGCAGAAAATCGCCAAAGGTCTCTGCACTTGTGTTTGTGCCTCGATTCTCAGAGCACCTTTACCACTTCCAGCCAGCTCCCCAACAGACATAACACACCAGCAACTGAGCCTTAAGCCTTCTAGAGTCCACATACCTCATTCCCTCTTCATTCCAGGGCCACTGACCTTCATCTGTAGGATCTCCAGCAAATATTGCTGCTACGCTGCTGTTGCTGCTGCCAATCACTCCTACAAAGCCAGTTGTGCATCCATCTGCCTCAGTAGGTTCCCTACCAGTTGCAGAAGAGCCTTGGTCTGCTTCTGGTCCTTCATCCCCCAGCTTGGGATGTCAAATATCTCACAGCCAAAGATGACCTTGGCTCCATCTCACTAAAGAGTCTCAAAAGCTCACAACTAGTCTCACTCTCCCTTTCTTCACCAGAGTCTATCATCATGCCCACTGTTTCTACCACGTGAAACAGACTCACCATCCCAGAGGGGCCCCCTCTCATAAGCGCTGCAGAGTTCTTCTCCTGTCCCTTTTATAGAGGCAGCTGCTCCACCACAGGCATATCTCAGCCCAACTTCCCTTAAGGGACTAGCCTGCATCTGATAGTCATATTCAGCATGGTTTTATGGAAAATTGGTCTTGTCAAACAAACTTGCTGCCATGTATTGATAAGATCACAAGTTTGGTTCACACAGGGAACTGTGTTAATATAACATACATAGACTTCTGTAAGGCATTTGACTTTGTCCTGCATGAAAAAATATTGTTATACAAAGTCAATCTAGCCCATACTTAACGGATTAAAACCTGACTGACTGATAGATCTCAAAAAAAAGTACTTGTAAGCGGGGAATTGTTATCTGATGGGGGTGTCTTTAATGGTGTCCTGCAGGGATCTGTTGTTGGCCCAATCCAGTTCAATATCTATATCAATAATTTGGTAGAAAATATTAATTATTGGGTGAGGTTCTCTGATCTGTGTATACAGGAAGTCAGACCTGCTGATCATATCGGTCCCTTCTGGCCAGAAAAAATCTATGAATCTCTAAATTTATTTTCTTTTGTTATAATGTGCTGGTTCACAAGAGTAACGTGGTTTTTTCTTCCCTCTTTTCAGGTTTCTTAATTCTGTATTAATACAAACCTCAAAGCAATTTACAAGCACCAAACAATCCAACTTCACACTCCGTTGTGTGATAAATATTCATCTCCACTTTACAGGTGGGGAAAATGAGGGAGATGGACTGTCTTGCTGAAAGTGATATAGTAAGACCAGGGGCGGCTCTAGACATTTCGCTGCCCCAAGCACGGTGTCATGCAATGGGGGGCGCTCTGCCACTCGCCGGTCCCGCGGCTCCAGTGGACCTCCCGCAGGCGTGCCTGCGGAGGGTCCGCTGGTCCTGCGGCTTTGGTGGAGCCGCGGGACCAGCGGACCCTCTGCAGGCATGCCACCGAAGGCACCCTGCCTGCCGCCATCCCGGCGACTGGCAGAGCACCCCACCCGGCATGCCGCCCCAAGCATGCACTTGGGGTGCTGGGGCCTGGAGCCGCCCCTGAGTAAGACAGAGCTCTGAATAGAACCCAAGTTTCCTATTTCCTCATCAGCCACACTAACCATGGACAAAAAGGAAGTGGTTGAGTTCTCTGTTCCTAAAAGGGCTGAGTTAAGGTGATGTGGTTTTGTGTGTGAAACAGCAACTTCGCTATGTAGTCCTATGTTTTGTAATCTTGTATAATATTTGTTATGATGTTGACATTCTTTTCAGGGGTATGTGGGTGTGTATGAATGTTTCCTGGTTGTCTAATGTTTGGGAGGTGTCTTCAAGTACCAGTGTTCTTGAAGGCCGTAGGAAGCAGAAGGTCTTTGTGTGGCAGCACCCATAACTCCATCTTAACCAAGTATTTTCTAAGTGTATGTGCTTTGGCTCAAACAGGAAGAGGGATGTCACTGGAGCAGGAAAGGAGTAATAATAAGACAACCTAGCTCTTACAGAGCGCTCATCATCAGTAGGTCTCAAAGTGAAACTGAGGTATAGGGAAGGGAAGCAACTTGTTCAACATCACCTAGCAAACTAGTGGTACAGCCAAGAACTGATTGCAGGTTTCCTGAGTCCTTGTCCTGGGCCCTATCCACTAGGCAATACTCCCTTCTTAGGAGCAGCAGGGAACTATTGCTACCTCAAGGCAGTAGAGGAGTGAGTGCTCTCCTGCTGCTATTAGCAGAGAAGGGCGAGTTGCCTTTCCCTCAGTCGTCGTTACTTTCATCCCTGGGAGCATTCACTTTCTTAGCTTCTGCTGCCAGGCTCATGGGGAAAGGAGAGAGCAGTTGGACCCAGTGAGTGAAGAAGGCTTGTTTAATGGCTGTCCCTCAAGGACTCACTTGAAATTGTCAGTTTGGAAAACACATCCAGTGTTTATTTGAAAACTGGACTCTAGGTAACAGATGTAACTAACGCTGCCTTTGCCAAAAGCTGTTGTTTTTGGTTTGTTTTTTGTTCTATATAGATGTTCTTCAGACATGGTTTAAGGTTTGCTTGCGTTGCCACGCTGTGCCTTTGAAGCATTGAAGTGTGCCAGGACCAGTGATGTGGCTGCACTGCAGCATCGTGCGATATGCAGGACCCTCTCTATGCTTGGTGGAATCCCAGAAGGAAACTTGGACTGCAGAACAAGACTGAGTCTGCTCTGATGAGGGGAACAATTGGCTCATGAGGAAGTAAAGAGGGAAAATAAAGCACTGGCCTCATTCTTTATTATTACACGAGGCTGAATTAAGCAGGGGCTTCCTCGGCCTGTCATTGTACTCAGTCTCTGCCAGAAATGCAGCCAAATACAGACCAAAAATGATTAGAGCAAGAGGGGGAAGTGGAGTCAATGCTGCCAGCTCTGCTAGTGCTGGTTCTCACATTCATTTCAAAACACAGGCTGTGGAGATGCTTCATTTCTCCTCATTTGCAGCATGAGGTGATGGGGTAGGGGGAGGTCAATGTATAAGTGTATTCCCCCATTGAGCCGTCACTGCTCTTCCCGCTGAGCTCAATGAAGGCCGTGCTGTCTCATGCTGGTTCACAGCAGCTGACGCCTGTGCAGTAATTAGACTCATGCTATTTGCTAAATAACTAGCAGGCCCTGATGACTCAGGATTGCTGGGTTTTTCCCTTTTTTCTTTTTTTAAAGCTTTCTTAACCCAGGAGGTGTAAAAACACAGCCAACTAACTGGAGCAGGAAACTCAGCTGAGCTGCCAATTCTCCTTAGCAAGCAGCGTGTCTGTTTGCCACAAGTTTGGGGCTTTGTAACAAAGAAGAATAAACCACTCTCCACTCTTGTACTTGTGCAAAGAAGGTGCAGCTCTCTTCCGCTTGCTTATCAGAGCATCCCACTTAATGTCTGTTTTCCACCAATTCATCACAAAATGCCTTGTTTGCTGTCAGATTCTGCCCTGCTCCGTAGTATCTTCCTCTCTGTCCAAGCACTGGCACTATTCAGCATGAGGAAGTGAGGCTGAATCTGCACTGAAGTGATTTCACTTTTTATGACAACTGAAAGTCACGTCTTTCCTTCTCCAGACAGAACTTACTGCCAAGGACTGCATGTGGCACTCCTGGCATTTCAATATTATATTTAACTACACTGTATGCAGTGATTCACCACCACAATCCATCTACTGATAAACCTGCCCTGGCCATGATACTCTACTCCATCCTTCTCTTCTTCACACCTGCTCTCTCTCTCTCCATTACTCAGACCCTTCCCATCTGCCAGAGGATGTTGTGAAGGCCAAGTCTATAACAGGGTTCAAAACAGAACTAGAGAAGTTCATGGAGGTTCATCCATCAATGGCTACTGGCCAGGATGAGCAGGGATGGTGTCCCTAGCCTCTGTCTGCCAGAAGCTGGGTGTTGGTGAGGGGATGGATCACTTGATGGTCACCTATTCCGTTCATTCCCTCTGGGACACCTGGCACTGCCACTGTCGGCAGACAGGATACTGGGCTAGATGGACCTTAGGTCTGACCCAGGATGGTTGTTCTTATGTTTGTATGATTCATTTTACAGTAGCACATAGGGGCCCCACAGTTCTAGACGTTGCACAAAATTAAGTAAAAGAGAGTCCCTGTCCCAAATTGCTTACAGCCTTATGTACATAAGACAGACACACAGTAGTAGAAAACAAGAATCTATTATCTGCACATCTCAGATTTGAAGACAGCTCTCAGAACATAAGCCAATCCCTCGGCATGTAGGTGTGTCGGTTATTTAATGGGGCCAGATTCTCAGGCCCAGATGCCAAGGGTAGGATCTGTGAAGTGTGGCAGAGCTAGAGGTCAAAAAGACCCTGCTTCTTTCCCTCTCTCTCCTACTACAAGATAGGAGAGGACAGATCCTAGAAAAAAAACAGGAAGAGAGGGGAACCACAGCTTTGATGATTTGTCTTTTCCCATCAGGTACCCATGCTGTGCCTCATACTGGTGGGAAGATTTGAAAATCCACAGATGGCCCATAACCTGCTGCATGACTTCAGTTTGTCTTGCCCAATAATCCCTCATTTCACCAGCCAGAGGAGAAGCAGGAGGGGGGGCTCTATGGAAACTGAGTTTCCCCTCCCCCAGAAGCAGCAGAGTAGAGGGAATTCTGCAGGAGAGTAAGGGAGAACTGAGATCCTTGTCAAGTATCAGAGGGGTAGCCGTGTTAGTCTGGATCTGTAAAAGCAGCAAAGAGTCCTGTGGCACCTTTTAGACTAACAGACGTATTGGAGCATGAGCTTTCGTGGGTGAATACCCACTTCGTCAGATGCATGTAGTGGCATGTAGATCCTTGTGATCCCTTTAATCCTGGAAGGTGGCAGAGCCTGGCCCCAAGTTCTTTGATTCAGTGACTTTTCCCTAGACTGTCGACAGGGTACAGAAACCAGTTACACATGACCAGAAGTGCAGTTTGAGGTGGTTCTGCTAGGGTGGGTGTAATGTTATGCCCCTATTTTCTTCATAGAAATATTGTTATGATATGAATATGGCATAACGAAGATATTTTTATACAAGATGGGTCATGTGAGGTACCACTGGAAAAGTTATGATTTACTGAATGTAATCATCCAATTTGTATGCATGTATCATTTCTGTATCTGAAGTTAGGAATAATGACTATGTAACAATTACAACTGCATTTCTACTTGGGGAACACCCACCAGACAGTATGCAGCCAGTCTGGATGAACCATTAGGAAAGATAATGGGTCTTTGAAGATGCTGATCTCCCATCTTCCTGGAGTTCCTTCCTGTGAACGTTACAAATAACTCTTGTCTCGTGGTTGCTTTCACACTGCAAGATCATGTGATGATGTCACCTGGTACGAAATACTCAGCAGATCGAGGGACGTGATCATTCCCTTCTAATCGGCACTGATGAGGCCACATCTGGAGTACTGTGTCCAGTTTTGGGCCCCACACTACAGAAAGGATTTAGAGAAATTGGAGAGAGTCCAGCGGAGGGCAACAATAATGATTAGGGGGCTGGAGCACATGACTTATGAGGAGAGGCTGAGGGAACTGGGATTATTTAGTCTGCAGAAGAGAAACATGAGGGGGGATTTGATAGCTGCTTTCAACTACCTGAAAGGGGGCTCCAAAGAGGATGGAGCTCAGCTGTTCTCAATGGTAGCAGATGACCGAACAAAGAGTAATGATCTCAAGTTGCGGGGGCGGGGGTGTTGGTTGGATATTAGGAAAAACATTTTCACTAGGAGGGAGATGAAGTGCTGGAATGGGTTACCTAGGGAGGTGTTGGAATCTCCATCCTTAGAGGTTTTTAAGACCCGGCTTGACAAAGTCCTGGCTGGAACGATTTAGTTTGGGATTGGTCCTGCTTTGAGCAGGAGGTTGGACTAGATGACCTCCTGAGGTCTCTTCCAACCCTCATATTCTATGATTCTGTGACACTGCTGGTACTTTTCCACTAAAGAAGGGAGATGAGGATCAAACAGGGAAACAAAAGATTACCACCTTATGTAAGTCCTATATAAGGTTGAGGACTAAATTAATCTAGGCTCTTCTGCACTGCCTCCCCACTCAAGAAGGAAGACTGCTGAAAACACCTGAAGAAACAGAGGAACTAAACTAAATGGGAAGAAGGAGAACCCAAGGAACAACAGACTGGTCAGCCTTACTTCAGTCCCCGGCAAAATCATGGAGCAGGTCCTCAAGGAATCCATTTTGAAACACTTGGAGGAGAGGAAGGTGATCAGGAACAGTCAACATGGATTCATCAAGGGCAAGTCACGTCTGACCAACGTCTGATTGCCTTCTATGACGACATAACAGGCTCTGTGGATATTGGGAAGGTGGTGGATGTGATATATCTTGACTTTAGCAGAGCTTTTAAGCAGGGGGTTGGACTAAATGACCTCCCGAGGTCTCTTCCAACCCTAATCTTCTATGATTCTAAGCTGGGGCCTAGGGGCTGAGTCCATGCTGAGACAGGAATCTAGCCTGTGAAGAGAAACACCTGGAACTCTAAACTGCAGAAACTCTGCAACCTGCCTAAAACAATATTAAAGGTAAAAAATTACAACTTGTAAGCAGTTTTTTTTAGTGAATTGAGCCTAGGTTGCATGTTTGTTTATTTTGCTCAGTAATCTGCCTTCTTCTGTTTGCTATTCTTTATAATCACTTAACATTCATCCTTTGTAGGTAATAACCATTTGTCTTTGTTTATTCCAAAACCCAGTTTGTGCAATTCATAATGGGGGTTGGGGGGGCAAAGAGCTGTGCATATCTTCCTCCACATTGAGGGAGGGAGCGATTTTCATGAGCATACGCTATGTAGATCTTTGTACAACACAAGACAATATCATTTTAAGTTTACATTCCGGAAGGTGTGTGAACAGGAGTGCTGGGCAATCCCCTAGCTGAGTCCTCCCACATAGATTTTGTGTGATTTTACTGTTAGGAGTGTCCCTACTTGTGCGTGTTTGTGCTTGGAAGGGGCTTGGAGCTGTCACATCAGAACCGAATAAGTGGACCTCAGGCTGGTGGGACAGATGGGCTCAGTGGATCCCCAGCATATCTGGAGGCACCCTGAAAAGGGGGGTCCAACCTGTCACAGTGGGATAGTCCAAAGTGTGCAGCATTGGCTGAACACTGCTTCCATTGTAGTTAAAGGTAAAACACCATTGATTTCAATGGAGGAGAGTTAGACACAAGCTGGGCTTTTCTTGAAATCCCTTTGTCTTTTCCTTATTTTGAAGTAGATGTAACAAACTGAGGGAGTCCTCTTTCTGTCTGACAGTTTTCACCAGTGACAACCATCACAGGCTATGACTCAGTCTAGATTTTTGCATCCACTTCCAAGGACATCTGCCTATGACTCTAGCACTGAAAGAACAGATGGATCTGGAAATAATTGGTTTGATTTATTTATCCTCAAATTCTAGTATGAACATGATCCCAAGTTGTACTTTTATTTTAAAACATTGCCAGCATGTTATAGCATGATATCTTGTTTTATGGCAGTCATGCAACAAATTCAGGGTTTACAGTCCTGCTGGGGTTACTGTCCTGCCAAACGCTAGCTAAACATTCTAAATGACACCAATTCCTAAACAAAGTTCTGAAGATGATCAAGCTAGTCTGGATCAGTGAAAATTCTCCTTCTGCCTCTCTGGATCTTTGCCCAAAACTTCCATCAAACCTGTTTAGAGATTTGGAAAAGTTCTTTGAATGTTAGGATCAAAAGCAAAAAGTGCTAATATGCTGTAAGAGACACTGTTCTCAGAATATTTCTGGCTCGAACAGAAGCCGAAAGTAATTGCATTCTCACGAGAGTCACGAGAATTCCAGCTTTGTTTTTCAGACCCAGGAGGCACCAATAAACTTGGATCATCATGTCAAATTTTGGGTTCTTATCCAGGTCGAACTTCAATACCTTTTTGAGGTCTTCTGCTCTGCAAAATGCTGTCCTAAAAAAGAAAAGGAGCTGCATGATATATATTTCTCACAGGCTTTGGGATATTTCTCTAGCATAAAGCTAATATCTTCAGGCATTATGATAATTAAAATAATAATAATAATTAATAATGCACTGGAGACTGGTTAATGTTCTTCCACTCTCTCCCTATGATCCAGTCCCACAATCTGATGTGCCACAGCAGAAGCCGTTGCACTGTCATTGTCGTCATCAAATAAGTGTTACAACAGTTGGAAAGAACAAAGAAAGAGAAAGGTTGTTCGGTCAGTGACATCTCTGGGTTTGCAAATTTCCAAATATTTTTAATACACAGTCTGTTTCTAATTCTATCAGAGCTTTCAACTGGTTTCACTCACTAGCTGAACTAATACAAATACCAACTTGGCACAACCCAACATGATGTAAATCAAGAGAGACGACTTAAGCAATACAATTTAAATGAAAACACACTTTTTTTTTCCTGATCAGATATTTGCTGTCCGTTTGGATGAAGAGCATTTGAGTTAAATGGATCTTGTCAGAACTGGCAAATGGGAGGATGACTCTTTCCAACTCCAGATGCCTATATGCCCTATCCAAAATTCACTGAAGTTGATAGTCTTTCCATTGACTTCAATGGGCTTCAGATAGGGTCTTTGCATTTAGGTTTCTTTTGGAGAACACATACAGTTGATATTGAATAGAGCTTGATGGACACTGCAAAACAATTTGTGAACATTTATTTGAATAAAACTTGTTAATTTCCTTTGGTATTTATGAGCAGAGCTGGTCAAAAAATCGGTGCGGGAAGGAGAATGTTACAAAAATGTGATTTGTCAGCAGAAATGTGAATATCAAAATATTTTAGCCGAAAGCAGAAATATTTTGACTGAAAATCAAAATATTTTGATTTGGAAATGCTGCCACAGCTCCTCTTTGGAGCTGTAGTTCAGTTGTCTCACTCTTCTATTCTCTGCTCTAGGCCAGACTCCCTGGTCGGAGGATCTCTCTCATCATGCACCACAATCTTTTTTCTCTTGGGAAGAGTCTCAGAAGTCAAGGCCTGCAGCAGAACTAGTCTTCAGGCAGCCTCCTCAGTTCATCTAGCCTGTGGCAGGCAGACAGCCTGATTAACCACACATCCTGATTGGCTGCAGAGGTCAGCACGGTGGCTGTTATGCCAGTAGCAGCAGCAGCTCGCTGACTTATCGATGCTCATGCCTACCACTGTGCCTGCTCCTGTGCTACCTTGTTCCTGCTGCTCCTTCCTGGCATCCAGCCTTGCCTCTGCCCTGCCCCGCCCCTGCCTCAGATCCGTCCTGGCCTGCTCACTCCCATTTGACCTTCCACTCTGGCTCCTGACTATGGATTCCAGCTCGACCCTTGGCTCTGGTATCCAGTTTCTTCCTCCTGGTTTTACCCTTGGCTTTGGCTCCCAATGACTGACTATGGCTCTGCCACCCCTCGCCACTAGGCTAGACCACACCCATCCCAGTCAGTTGACAGAACAAGAGGTTCATCATGGGAATCCCTAGCCAGGTTGCCTCCTGGGAGATGTTTCGTAGTGCCTGTCTAATAAAGGAGAACGGGGGCATGAAGAAATTGAACTATAATCCCATGAGGCCCCATGGTGTTTCTAAATTGAAATATTTAGGGTTTGGGCCACTCAGTTCTTCAACAAAAAAATTGAGATTGTCTGCAGAAAGCAGACATCTTTTGTGAAAAAAAAAGTTTAGTCAAAAAAACTGTTGAAAAGCAGTTTTGACAGAAAATTTTTGACCAGCCTGATTTGTGAACTTTGCCAGGGATTTTTCACAAACAACCATGTTATGTTCACAGCATACAGAGAGAAGTTAGATAAAATAGAAATACTCTTTCTCTAATGCTGCAATGTGTCACTATTGTATTTCTTAGAATTCAGAATGATTACACACAAGAACCCTAAAACAGAGAGACACAAAGCCGTCTGCTCCCTAAGACAGTGAGGCACACCTTTCCTTAAACTAGTTCTTTCCAGGGTGACTGTTGCTCTCAGACATTTCACTGCAGAGCAGAACCAGGAAACGCCCCCATTCTTTAAGTGATAGCTTGCAATTCCAATGAAATGTTCAATACACCACAGTTCACAGAAGGAATTGTTCATGGTCATTTTTTGTTCCAAATGAATGTTCATAGAATGTGTGTTTCGTGCTGGATATGGTCCCTATGTCATCTTGGAATATCTTTGATCTTCCGCCTGTTGTTATAAAAGTTTCACTCATCCAGTCAAGGTCAGAAACAGTAATACCACGTGACCAATCACACAGCATTAATAATGACTAATAGTGAAAGACAGTGTGAAATTGAATAGCTCACAGGTGGCTCATAATTTGAAATATGGTCCAAAAATATTCATCCAACAGTCTGGAATAAGTAACACATCTGTTAAAACTGACGCATTTGCACATATTTTGAACAGAGAAAAAAGACTAAATTTATTGAAGAAATTACTGGGTGAAAATAATTTACCTGTTTCCAATTCTAGTTTAATTGTGCACAAACTTGATTTCAGATGAGTACAAAAATCCAGTTTAGCATATTCTCCTCCTCCTCCTTTATCCAATTGAACTAGATGTTTCAGAGAATAAGTAGCCATTTTTCTCTCAGGCACGAGGCATTACCTAACATTTTGAATGTGAACCTTTTTCAGATAGGGTTTGAAATGTATTCTGTTTGCTATCCTCAAGGGGTGAACTCTCAGGCATTGAATGAGAAGCTGAACTCAGAAAGTTCATTCAATCTTACAGTGTTTCAGCTTCTATAGGAATGTACTCAACTTTTGCTTTTCCAAAGAGGTGGGAACTGAAGGAAGGTGGTTGTTTGCGAACTTCTGATAACTTTCTGACCAGCGCCAAAATGTCTTGGTTTTGTTTTCACTGAAAAATATATTCACAACATTTTCACTTTCAAAAAAAGTCGTTGTAGGGAAAAAAAATTGATTGCAAAGATTTGATGAGCTGTCCCTCAACTCTTTGAATTGTGCATGGAAATAGCATTTGTGTATTCTAAATGAGTAGTTAGATATTGAACGCTTCAATTTGTTTGCATAATTTTTTTCTCCATTTAAATCATACTTTTCTGCGTGTTTCAAAATGTTGGTGCCTAAAGCTGAGTGCCCAACTTTAATTCTCAAAAATTAGAAGATAAAGCTGAGGTAGTTTAAAATGTTGATCCTATGTGAACAAATGCTAGATTCCATGGTGAAATAAATCATTCTTGAAGGTATTATAGTGGTTTCAAGAATGAGTTTAAAGCAGCAGCCAACTTGCAAATGATTTCTTTTCCCTGTGAAAAATTTTGCTGAAAACAAAAATGTATGTTTTCACCAACATTTTTCTTCAAAATGTTTTGTTTTGTTGAAAAACTGACCTCCCCACAAAAATTCAGCATAAATTAGACTTTTTTTTTCATGAAAATGTCCCTTATACAAAAAAAAATTTCCATCGGAAAAAAATCAACAGAAAAATGTAAACCAATGTTAGCTGTAATATAACACTGCATGGGGTGTTGTCAAATATTGCACCCACCCCCCTCGGAAGATGAGGAGATCTGGTATTCAGTCCCTGGCCTATATCTTGCTCTAGATTTTCTCATTATTAATTATTGTTATTATTATGTATTTGTATTTCAGTAGTGCCCAGGAGACGTATCACAGACTATGACCCCTTGTGCAAGCACTGGACGGACATGGAACCAAAAAACAGTCTTGATCCTCAAAAAACATAGAATCTAAGGAATCCTTTCATTGTGATTAACCCCTGTATAAATCCACACAAAATGTTTTGCATTTCTTTTACTTTAATCTGTTCTCAGAGTAATTATTTCATTTATTTTTCAGAACAAAACTAAATGACAAGATTTTAGCATTCACGTATGACTATACAACAGCAAACCAATGTATGTTTGTGTGAGTCAGAGAAAGATTGATTATAGTAAGGAAACACATTGTACTTTCAGTTTTTAAAGATATTTATAAAAAAGAGATTTTCAAAGTTATGAAAAATATTTTGCCTGTTTCTCATCAAAGTAAGGGGGCTATAAGATCCAAAGGTACATATGTAAATGGTTCTACAGCATTTATTTCAATTGTCATGCAATGAAATAACTCTTCGGTAATAGCATTCATACTTCATGCCAACATGCTGTACTTCAAGGCAAACGGTTTATAATCCCATTGGTATTCTGTTTTATCTGTGTGTTATACAGATCTCATTTTATTGCATAATACCCAGAGTGAAACTTTGATAATGACTTTGTTTTGAATATTCTTTGCCTAAATATTCCTCTTCAGGATTATGGTCTCAATCCTCAGCTGTATTCAGCTCACGCCCCTGATTCTGGAGCTGGCTGGGGGACCAACCCTCAACCCAAGATAGAACAGCCAGAGAGAAGTTCCCCATGGAGTGTTTCACAATCCCAGGATTCCCAGAATGCAGTGCATTCCTTCCCAGAACAGCCTGCAGGCATCAGAGAGAGTGGGATAAAACTGACTAGGCCACCAAGATGTTCCATGGCAGGGGAATCCACAGTGGCCCATTTAGGGCAGTATTAAATCCCCTTTCCACTACTGGAATGATACAAAGGGATTTTAGGGAGGGCCAAGGATCTAGTCCTATGTTTTCCATGGTATTCATACAAACAGACTCTGTGCTAGTATAAAATATCATTGAACATAACTGCTTGTAGTGTAGGTCTTCAGGAAAATTATACCTCTCCTGTACATCACAGGATTTTAATTTAATTTATTCTCTCATACGCTACTTTGATAATCTGAATAATTAATGATGATACACCTTGCATGATGATATAATACACCTTGCATCCTCAGGCACTTCAGAAAATGTTATAAACTGTATACCTGCTCCTGCAAGTCCTATTTCCTTTTAAGTCCCAATAGGCCAGATCAAGAGCTGATAAGATTTCTTTTTTACCCATGAAAATTTTAGATTTTTCAGAGAAAATTAGAATAGTGAAAAATGTTTTTGATTTGGCTCTATTGCCATGGCACTTCATGGGAGTTTTCGTTTGTGTGCCTCATCCTCTCATTCTCCTCTGTAGACTGGGCCCTGGGATTGTTCATCATCCTACAAAATCAGCTGAAGCAGAACATTTTTTTTCTGTTGTAAATTGATATTGCTCTCATGAAGTCAGTGGAGATACGCCAATGCACAATGGCTAGGGCTCTGTCCCAAGGACATACTCAGCTGTGTGAGGCAGGTTCATTTTAACAGAAACCTGAGGTCAGCTACAGTGAGCCTATAATTCATTCATTCATTTGCTGATCTGATAACAGCATAGCAATGAAATCGTATCACAGCAATTAAGATGCATGCCCTACTTTGCTCATATGCAATCATTACCCAAGCACTTATTTTTTTCATAATCTAAACTCTGATAAAGATCTCTAAAATCTCACTTCAGTAATGAGCCAGCTCTTAACAATGGGCCAGAATAGCTTTTTCATCATTTAATTACCCCACTGCTATTATGTTGTAAACTGAGTAGCAGAAAGCTGTTGGGACTTGCAAACGTCATTGCTGTTTACTTTTTTTGGCAGTTTAATTACCGTGGCACTAGAAGAAGACCATATGGCTACAATTTTCAAAGGGCCTTAATTATTATTAATTTATTATGTATATTATCATAGTGCAGAGAAGCCTCAGCCCTGGGCCAGGATCCCCTTGTGCTAGGAGCTGTACAAACAGAACAAAAGGATGGTCCTGCCCCGGAGAGCTGACAAGAGACAACAGCCCTGTCCAGCCCACCAACAGGAGTACCAAGAAATGATGAGACAATATAGGTCACAATGTTAGGTAGTGGTCTTAGTACACCAGGGACCTGTCAAGTTTTCTGCAGGCATCATGGCAAAGGAATAGAGGGATTGGAAAGAGGATAATGAGGTAGTTTTGCAGATGCTTACAGGGAGCTCCTCCCTAGTTAGATGCCGAAACCCCAGTCAATTGCACCTAAGCCCCCTAGGTTATTTTGACAAATCCCAGCCCATAACATCTGCAGGCTCCGCTCCATTCATTTTTTTGCAATTTCTTATTTTTCATGTGCACAGATTCGTCCTGACCGCATGGGCCATCTCGGCTATTTTTACAAACAGCAGTTATAAATTCATCTGGTTCCCATTACCACAAAATGTTACCTTACTTTAAACCATTTTGCAAATGAGTAGATATGGGGTCGGGGGAGGAGGAGGGAAATTATGTCAAATTTAAACAGCAATTTGAAGAGCTCAAATGATTTGTGTCGGTGGCACAGCTGGTCTGGGTGAGTATGCTTTAAAATAAGATAGTGCTGCATGAAGTGCTGATTAAAAACATTCACACAATCTATTCATCACTTTCCAGAATTGCAGTGCTTAGGACGAGAAGGATAGTCTAGTAGGCGGGATTGTGCACGGATAGACCTCAGGAGGCCTGGGGTCAATTTCCACCTCTTAGGCATTGGTCCTCTCCCTGTTGCAATACCTAATCTGTATGTGGCCTCCCATCCAGCACAATCCTCAGCCCAGCACCAGCCGCCCAGGCTCAACATACAATCCATGGGGAGAGTCAAGCATCTAAGAAAGCGATCCTCAGAAGTCAGTGAGCTGGGCAGGGAGTCACCAGATCGAGGCAGGAGTGAAGTACCTGGAAGGGGGGACAGAAAAAGTGAGGGATGCCTAAGCTACTGTCTATACACCTGGCTGACAGGCCAGAGATAGACAGCTCCCTCCACTTGGGCTCCTCAGCGTTTAGGTACCTCCCCTAGGTCAGCCACTAATGTAGTACATGCCCTAGCGATCAGTATCATCTCTCTATCTCCTGCTCATGCTTGAGACCTCTCTCATTCTTGCCTTACTCCTTGTCTGGGTGCTTTGCTGCCTCTGCTCCTGTCACAGGCTGCCTCTGACCCTTCTGCTGCGGGGCCTGACAGGTGGCAGATCTTAAATGTGCTCAAAGTACGCCTACCGGATTGGGCCCTGCTGATCAGCTAGGCATTCTCCTGTCTAGTTCGAGAATCCTGCTTTGGGGCCTCTGGAGCTTTGTCCTCAGCTAAGGCGCCGAGCTTCTCATGAGCTGCGGGGCAGCATCAGGGCTTAGGTGGCATGGTGACTGCCAAGTGGCAGAAATGTCAGCACCTTTGGGATTAGGAGACAACTGAGCAGCAGTTCTGAAAATGTCACTGGTTCCTAAGTGGTGGGCTTGATGCTTAACGAGTCAGAGAGGTGCCTAAATATCTTTTGAGAATCTGGGCCAAACTTACTGTGTGACCCTGGGCAAGTCACATCATCTACCCTCTGCTATCATGGGGAGAAGAGCACTCTCCTACCTCACCAGGGTGTGGTGAAGATAAGACTCCATTAATGATTACGTGCTAAGGTGATAAAGGCAATATGCTTCCCTAGATAAGATATCCACTTCCGTCTTCAATTCACTATCTCCTTAGCCCATCCGTGCCGTCAGAAAGAGCTGCAGCTTTTACTGAACAAATGCTGTATTTAAAACACAACATTTCATGCTAATTTAATGCTAATCAAAGTTGCTGGGTCACCTGCCCTCAAGACTGAAATCATTCATGTGCCCACAGAACAGATACATCACGCAAGGAGCAGTGCTGCCCTTGTATCCAGGTTGTCCTGTCAATAGGCTTTGCCCCTGCCTTTCAGGGAGTGACTGTAAGAGCAAGAGGTCTTACATGAAATTGGATTAGTTTCAGATCACAGTTGCAGCTTTCCTCAGCTAGCTTCTTAAGGGCTTGATTCTATAACCCTTACTCATGCTGAGTTGGGCCTTGTGCTGCAGAATAACCCCCCAGAAACCAACAGGATTGTTTGTGGATGGAGGTGAGATGCGCTGTGAGCTTGGATGGCATACACAGGTAGCCCCACTGGGTGAAATTCCTCACTCTGTTATACAAGAGTAAACCAGGACCCCACTGACTTCAGCGGCACCGTTCACATAAGTGCTAGTCAGGGTTGTAGAATGAGGTGCTAAAGCTGCCGATTGGTGTGGAACTCTGTGTTGGGAAGAACCACACCTCCTCTGCTGCTATCAGAGGAAAGGAAACTCTTACTGCTGTGGCCACAACGGTCACCCCTTCATTCCACAATCCCGCCCCCGCCCCAGTATATTTTGACTCAATCAGTATATAGGTGATCTCAGCTATTAATGGAAGAAGGGTGAACACAAGGTAGTCTATAGTCAGAGCCTGATGGGGGGCCAGCTTGTGGCCTGTGCACTGCAGGTGTTGAGGAAAAGTCACGCAGTAGTTGAAGCCCCAGGATTCAGCTCAAACTCTTCCTGAATTCTCCTGGGGTGTGCACGTTGGAGCTACAGCCCCAGCATCACCCCACCGGCAAGGAGCTGCAACCCATTGGATTCCAGAAAGCCTTTATGCAGAGGTGCATGTGGGGGGAGGGGGAGGGAGGAAGCATTACTTTTGCCCTCCTACCCCTGCAAGGATCTGCTCCTTATCTGGATGTTTCTCTCTGGAAATTAACAGTGATGCTATATGTGTGTGTATGAAAGAGAGCGGAGAGCTTAGGAGAGAAAGGCATTCATACTGTCTGCTGATGCAAACAAAGTCAACCACTATGGAGCAGGACCTAGGACATTTTTAAGCACAGGTTTTCATTACCAACATCCAGAGCTTTAGGATTCAATCCAGTAAATGATGCCAAGAGAAGCACATCTACCTGTCTGGGTAGGCAGAGAAGATCTTTATATCATTCATGCACGAGCACAGGAAGCCAGAAGCTGGGTACAGTGCCGTGATGAGTTTTAAAGTTTTAAGCATATAGGAAGTGCAAATGGGTGATGGCTCTTTTCAGCTTTAGGTTGCAAAATTCTGATCAGGATTCCAATACCCAAACCTTTGAGATCCAAATTTTTGGGGTTCAAATTGCACGTGTGGTCTGAGTTCTGTAAGGGACAGTCTTGCTGAACTGTCTCCTTTGTGATGAAGAGAAGAAAGCACGAGGGAATCTGAAAACCAGCAGCAATACAGCTTTAAATGCTCACGCAAATCCTTCCATGTTGTGGAGTAGTTACTCAATGGCCTTGAAGGTTTGGCAGCGTGTGTTGCGACAAACACACCTGCGAACAATATAATTACATCTTGTGGTGGTTAAATCAATGAACATTCTCTAAAGAATACAGAGGATTAGTGACAGGACTGAATGGTTCCAAAAATACAAGCATAAAGCAGAGGAGCTTTCATCACTATACAGATTAACGAGAGCAAATTTCATTCCCTGCTGTTAATTTTTTTCCCAAAGCAAACAGTGTCATTTGCAGGAGGAGGTGTCAAGGGGCTGATGTGGACAATTCACCCTGTGTGTGTATTTGTCCTGTTGCTAAGCTAAGTAGGGAAACTCTTAAAATGTTAAGAAAATAGTTGTTACTTCCCTGTATATCACTGTCAGAATAAGTGAATGGAAAATACCTGATGCAAAGAGGTGTCTCTAACCTGGAGATTTACAGCACCAGCTGCGGCCATGCTGAGGGAACAGTCTTAGTCCAAATCCTTCCTCCATCTCAAGCTAAACGAAGTAGGCTCAGCTGGTGCAAATCGGCAATGGTTCCATCGACTTCAATAGAGCTATGCCAATTTACACCAAAGGGCGTCATCACCCAGTGCTCTCTCTAAACCCCAAACAGAGCCAAAACACGGAGTAGATGAGGGGGAAATGGCAATGCCTGTAGAAGCCCCACTACAACCTCCACAAGCCAAACACCTGGACAGCTCTTCATTGTGTGGCATTTACAAGCTTTGGGCCAGTTTGAGTGTGCTAAGTAGGTGGGTTCACAGTTGGTGTGAATGCCCTTGGCTTTGCGCCATCCAGAATTACAGCCCCTGTGGCCTGGAGACTGAGCAGGCTGTTTCTGCTCCACTCCCCTGGAAGCACACAGAGCCTCAACTGGGGACAGAGAGAAACAGCCAGGTGGGGGTTCTATGCCAGGGGTCTCAAACTCAAATCACTACGAGGGCCCCATGAGGACTAGTGCATTGGCCCGAGGGCCGCATTACTGACACCTCCCCCTGCCACCTCGGCCCCGCCCCCACTCCACCCCTTCCATGAGGCCCCGTTTTGATAAGCTATTGTATTAGTTTAATGAGTATGTTGTTCTTTTGTAAAAAATAGTCAGCAAAGTGGAGTACAAAACTATAGATGTGGAATGGGCTGTGTGTATGTGAGGGGGAGGGGAGAAGACCGGTAAGCTCCTGACCTCTACTCAGTGACTAGGTACCTAGATTTTCAAGTAAGAACCATACCTATCACAGAAAGTTAAATTGCAAGTAGTATATACAGGCACCACAGAGCTAGTAATAGGGCCATGCAAACCATGCAGTTGCACATAATGCCTCCCCAGCCAAACTGATGGAGCAGGGAGCAGTGGTAATCAGGGATAGCTCAGTGGTTTCAGCATTGGCCTGCTAAACCCAGGGTTGAGAGTTCAATCCTTGCGGGAGCCTGTTGAGGAACTGGGGTAAAAAAATCTGGGGATTGGTCCTGCTTTGAGCAGAGTGTTGGACTAGATGACCTTCTGAGGTCCCTTCCAACCCTGATATTCTAGTCTATGAAATAGAAAGACAGAGGGGAGAGCTACAGAAACCTTCTGGGAGGTGGAGTGAGAAGCAGATGCCTCCTGTTTGGCAGTTTTCTTCAATCCCCTCTCCAAAACACCCTTCTAGTTCGAGAATCCTGCTTGGGCCTCTGGAGCTTTTCCTCAGCTAAGGCGCGAGCTTCTCATGAGCTGCGGGCAGCATCAGGCTTAGGTGGCATGGTGACTGCAAGTGGGAAAATGTCAGCACCTTTGGATTAGGAGACAACTGAGCAGCAGTTCTGAAATGTCACTGTTCTAAGTGTGGCTTGATGCTAACGAGTCAGAGAGGTGCTAAATATCTTTTGAAGAATCTGGGCCAAACTTACTGTGTGACCCTGGGCAAGTCACATCATCTAACCTCTGCTATCATGGGAGAAGAGCATCTCCTACCTCACCAGGGGTGTGAAGATAGACTCATTAATGATACGTCTAAGTGATAAAGGCAATATGCTTCCCTAGATAGATATCCTTCCGTCTTCAATTCACTATCTCCTTAGCCCATCCGTGCCGTCAGAAAGAGCTGCAGCTTTTACTGAACAATGCTGTATTAAAACACAACATTCATGCTAATTTATGCTAATCAAAGTTGCTGGTGTACCTGCCTCAAGAGAAATCATTCATTGCCCACAGAACAGATCATCACGCAAGGAGCAGTGCTGCCCTTGTCTCCAGGTTGTCCTGTCAATAGGCTTTGCCCCTGCCTTTCAGGGCTGACTGTAAGAGCAAGAGGTCTTACATGAAATTGGATTAGTTTCAGATCACAGTTGCAGCTTTCCTCAGCTAGCTTCTTAAGTTGATTCTCTAACCCTTACTCATGGCTGAGTTGGGCCTTGTGCTGCAGAATCCCCAGAAACCAACAGGATTGTTTGTGGATGGAGGTGAGATGCGCTGTGACTTGATGGCATACACAGGTAGCCCCACTGGGTGAAATTCCTCACTCTGTTATACAAGAGTAAACCAGGACTGACTGACTTCAGGCGGCACCTTCACATAAGTGCTAGTCAGGGTTGAGATGAGGTGCTAAAGCTGCCGATTGTGTGGAACTCTGTGTTGGGAAGAACAACTCCTCTGCTGCTATCAGAGGAAAGAACTCTTACTGCTGTGGCCACAACGGTCACCCCTTCATTCCACAATCCGCCCCGCCCCAGTATATTTTGACTCAAATCAGTATTAGGTATCTCAGCTATTAATGAAGAAGGGTGAACACAAGTAGTCTATAGTCAGGCCTGATGGGGGCCAGCTTGGCTGTGCACTGCAGGTGTTGAGGAAAAGTCACGCAGTAGTTGAAGCAGGATTCAGCTCAAACTCTTCCTGAATTTCTGGGTGTGCACGTTGGAGCTACAGCCCAGCATCACCCCACCGCAAGGAGCTGCAACATTGGATTCCAGAAAGCCTTTATGCGAGGTGCTGTGGGGGAGGGAGGGAGGAAGCATTACTTTTGCCCTCCTACCCCTGCAAGATCTGCTCCTTATCTGGATGTTTCTCTCTGGAAATAACAGTGATGCTATATGGTGTGTATGAAGAGAGCGAAGCTTAGGGAGAGAAAGGCATTCATACTGTCTGCTGATGCAAACAAAGTCACACATATGGAGCAGGACTAGGACATTTTAAGCACAGTTTCATTACCAACATCCAGAGCTTTAGGATTCATCCAGTAATGATGCCAGAGAAGCACATTACCTTCTGGTTAGCAGAGAAGATCTTATATATCATTCATGCACGAGCACAGAAGCCAGAAGCTGGTACAGTGCCGTGATGAGTTTTAAGTTTTAAGCATATAGGAAGTGCAAATGGGTGATGGCTCTTTTCAGCTTTAGGTTGCAAAATTCTGATCAGGATTCAATCCCAAACCTTTGAGATCCAAATTTTTGGGTTCAAATTGCACGTGTGGTTGAGTTCTGTAGGGACAGTCTTGCTGAACTGTCTCCTTTGTGATGAGAGAAGAAGACGAGAATCTGAAAACCAGCAGCAATACAGTTTAAATGCTCACGCAAATCCTTCCATGTTGTGGATAGTTACTCAATGGCTTGAAGGTTTGGCAGCGTGTGTTGCGACAACAACCTCGAACAATTAATTACATCTTGTGCGTGGTGAAATCAATATAACATTCTCTAAAGAATACAAGGATTAGTGACAAGGACGGAATGTTCAAAAAGTACAAAGCATAAGCAGAGGAGCTTTCATCCTATACAGATTAACGAGAGGCAAATTTCATTCCCTGCGTTTAATTTCTTCAGCAAAGCAAAGTGTCATTTGCAGGAGGAGTGTGTCAATGGCTGATGTGAAACATTCACCCTGTCGTGGTTATTTGTCCTGTTGCTAGCTAAGTAGGGAACTCTTAAAAATGTTAAGAAATAGTTGTTACTTCCTGTATATCACTGTCAGATAGTGAATGGAGAAAACTGATGCAAAGAGTGTGTCTCTAACTGAGATTTACAGCACCAGCTGCGGCCATGCTGAGGGAAATTGTCTTAGTCAAATCTGCCTCCATTCAAGCTAAGCAAGCAGCTCAGCTGGTGAAATCGGCAAATGGTTCCATCGACATTCAATCAGAGCTATGCCAATGTTACACCAAGGCGTCAATCACCCCAGGCTCTCTCTAAACCCCACAAGAGCCAAACACGGAGTAGATGAGGGGAAATGGCATCCGTTAAGAAGCCCCACTACAACCCTCCAAGCAAACACCTCGCAGCTCTTCATGTTGGCATTTACAAGCTTTGGGCCAGTCTTAGTGTGCTAAGTAGGTGGGTTCACAGTTGTGTGAATGCCCTTGGTCTTTGCCCATCCAGAATTACACCCCTGTGGCCTGGAGACTGAGCAGGCCTGTTTCCTGCTCCACTCCCTGGAAGACACAGAGCTCAACTGCGACAGAAGAGAAACAAGCCAGGTGGGGGTTCTATGCAGGGGTCTCAAACTCAAATCACTACGAGGCCCATGAAGGATAGTGCATTGCCGAGGGCCGCATTACTGACACCTTCCCCTGCCACCTCGCGCCCGCCCACTCCACCCTTCCATGAGCCCCCCCCCCCATTCCCACACCCTTCCCTGAAACCCTACCCAACTCCGTCTCACTCCCTGCTCCCCAGCGGTGCAGGGAGGGGTGTGTCGGTTGGCGGCGTCAGGCAGGGGTTGGGTGTGGGTCAGGAGGAGGTGAGGGATGCGCAAGGGTCAACCGTGTGCAGAGGCAGCAGGGGTTGGGCGTGCAAGCGAGGGCTCAGGGCAGGGGTTCAGGGCAAGGGTCAAGGGTGCAGCAAGGGGCCCGAGGGCGGTGGAGTCAGGGTCAGCAGGAGCAGGCTGGGAGGGTTCAGGACAAGGGCAGGGATGCAGCAAGGGCTCAAGGAGGCTTCAGGTGAGTCGTGGTGGGTTACAGGAGATGCAGGTGCAGCACCGGGGTCGGGAGTGCGGAGGGCGGCATCAGGGGGCTCAGGCCAGGGGGTCGGGTACAGCAGGTGGGCTCAGGTGTGTGAGTTGGGGTGCATAGGGTACAGCAAGGGGCAACGGCAGGGGGTTGGGGTGCAGCAGAAGCTCAGGGCAGTAGCTTGGGTGCAGAGGTTGTGGGCGTGCAGTTAGGGGTCAGTGCAGGAGGGGTCGGGCATGGGTCGGTTGTGCAGCATGAGGCTCAGGCGGGGTTCAGGCAGGGGGTCGGGGTGCAGCAGGGGCTCAGGTCAGATTTGGTTCGGGGGAAGAGGCGGTGCAGGGTGCAGCAGGGATTGGGGTGCAGCAGGGGTCAGGGCAGAGGGGGTCAGGGTGCAGCAGGGGGTCGGGTGCAGGGGTGCGAGGGCCAGGGCAGTGGTGGGAAGGTCAGGGTCAGCAGGGTAGGCGGGTGCAGAGGTGCTAGAGTGGTGGGGTGAGGAGGGTGCAGGGTGCAGAGGGTAGGGGTGCAGGGGGTGCAGCAGGTGGCTCGGCAGTGGGTTGGGGTGAGGAGGGGTGCAGGGTGCAGCAGGGGTCGGGGTGGCAGGAGGGGTGCAGAGGGGGTCGAGTGCAGGAGGGGTGTAGCAGGTAGTCAGGCAGTGGGTTGGGGTGAGAGGGGTGGCAGGGTGGCACAGGGGTCGGGGTGCAGGAGGGTGCAGCAGGTGGCTCGGTCAGTGGTTGGGTGGGAGGGTGCGGGTGCAGCAGGGAGCGGGGTGCAGGAGGGGTGCAGCAGGGGGTCAGGTGGCAGGAAGTGGCAGCAGGGCTCAGCGGAGTGGTTGGGTGAAGGAGCGGTGGCAGGTGCAGCAGGGAGTGGGGTGCAGGAGGGGTGAGCAGTGGCTCAGGTCAGTGGTTGTGTGGAAGGAGGGTGCAGGGTGCAGCAGGGGGTCAGGGTGCAGGAGGGTGCAAGGGGGTCGGGGTGCAGGGGGGGCACAGGTGATCAGGGCGTAGTTGGGGTGAAGGGGGTGCAGGGTGAGCAGGGGGCTCAGGGCGAGGGTCAGGGTGCAGGCGGGGTGCAGCAGGTGGCTGCAGGGCAGTGGGGTTGGGTGAGGAGGGGGTGCAGGGTGCAGCAGGGTCGCGGTGCAGGAGGGGTGCAGCAGGTGGCCAGGGCAGTGGTTGGTGAAGGAGGGGTGCAGGGTGGAAGCAGGGAGTTGGGTGCGGAGGGGTTAGAGGGTTCAGGGTGCAGAGGGGTGAAGCAGGGGTCTGGGCGTGGGTTGGGTGGAGGAGGGGTGCAGGGTGGCGGCAGGGGTTCGGGGTACAGGGTGCGCAGGAGTGGGGTGCAGGAGGGGTGAGCAACGGGGTCGGGGTGGCAGGAGGGGTGCAGCAAGGGCTCAGGCAGTGGTTGGAAAGTGAGGAGGGTGCAGGTGCTAGCAGGTAGTCGGGGTGCAGGAGGTTGCAGCGGGGTCGGTGCAGGAGGGTGCACAGGGGTCAGGGCAGTGGGTTGGGGTGAGAGGGGGCAGGGTGCAGAGCGGGGTCGGGGTGCAGCGAGAGGTGGTGCAGCAGGGGTCGGGTTGCAGGAGGGTGCAGCACGGTTTGTCAGGGCAAGTGGGTGGGGGAGGAGGGGTGAGGGTGCAGCAGGAGTCGGGGTGCGGAGGGTGCAGCAGGGGTCGGGGTGGCGAGGGGTGAGGCAGTGGGCTCAGGGAGTGGGTTGGGTGAAGAGGGGTGCAGGGTGCAGAGCGGTCGGGGTGCAGCGGAAGAGGTGCAGAGGGGGTCAGGGTGCGAGGGGTGCAGCAGGTGGCTCAAGGGCAGTGGTTGGGGTGAAGGAGGGTGAGGATGCAGCAGGGAAGTTCGGGGCAGAGGGGTGGGCAGCAGGGGGTCAGGGTGAAGGAGGGGTGCCAGCAATGGCCAGGACAGGGTTGGGGGTGAAGGAGGGGTGCAGGGTGAGCAGGGGTCGGGGTGCAGGGTGGCAGCAGGGGTCGGGGTGCAAGGAGGGGTGGCAGGGGCTCCGGCGCAGTGGTTGGGTGAAGGAGGGTGGCAGGGTGCAGCAGCGGGTCGGGGTGGCAGGAGAGGTGCAGCAGGGGGTTAGGGTGCAGGAGGGGTGCAGAGGTGGCTCAGGCAGTGGTGGGGTGAAGAGGGTGGCAGGATGCAGCAGGGAGTCGGGGTGCAGGAGGGGTGCAGCAGGGAGTCGGGGTGCAGGAGGGGTGCAGCAGTGGGCTCAGGGCAGTGGGTTGGGGTGAAGGAGGGGTGCAGGGTGCAGCAGCGGGTCGGGGTGCAGGAAGGGTATGGGATGCGGCAGGGGGTTTGGCTGCAGGAGGGGTTCGGGGGGCGGGCTCCTGCTCGACACACACCAGGGGCAGGGCAGGCTCCCAGTTCCCGGCCAACAGGAGCTGCTGGGGACGGTGCCTGAAGCAACAGCCACACCCCCTGCACCTCTCTTCCCCCCGGTTCTGTCCGCTTCCCGGAGCGGCGCGGCGCTGGGCAGATGGGGAGGCTGGCGGGGAGCCTGCCCTGCGCAGCCCCCGGTGCGTGTTGGGCCGGAGCCGCGCTAGGTGAACGCTGCGGGGGGGCGAGGAGCTTGCGGGCCGCAGAAAATAACCCCACTGGCCGTGTGTTTGAGACCCCTGTTCTATCCCCTATGCACCAGCCCGCAGAGGGGCCTGGGCAGCCTCCGCTGGTTGTGCCTAATTGTCCAGTGCTTCCCTCTGCCAGCAAGGCTTGTGCCTTCCTTAAAGAACAGAGCTATTCGGGAAAGATCCACTGTGAGCGATCATGTTTGTTGTCTCCCTGAGATCACTACAGAAAATGTGCTCAGTTGGGCAAGCAGAAAGATTCCCTCCTTCAAGCGCAGCCTAGGTTCGAATAGTAAAGCCTAGGCATTTTCCATCTTACATGGCACATTGTCTGCAGCAATAACTGTCCTGCCTCAGTTACACGTCTGTATCCTCATTGTTGTCAAATTGTGCCCTTTTCAACACTTGTGCAACTTCACTGACATGGCTAGGTGTGCATAAGTGTAGGGGATTGGATAAAATGCACGGGCTGGAATAAAAAGGCTGCTCTCTCTGAGCTGTGTGGACTCTGCCGGACTAATAGGAAAGAAAACTACGCATAATTAACCTGTGGAACTCTTTGCCAGTGGATGTTGTGAAGGCCAAGACTATAATAGGGTTAAAAAAAGAACTAGATAGATAGGAAAGGTCCATCAATGGCTATTAGCCAGGATGGGCAGAGAGGGTGCCCCTAGCCTCTGTTTGCCAGAAACTGGGAATGGGCAACAGGGGATGGATCACTTGATGATCACCTGTTCTGTTCATTCCCTCTGGGTACCCGGTACTGGCCACTGTCAGAAGACAGGTTTCAGAATAGTAGGCATGTTAGTCTGTATCCACAAAAAGAACAGGAGTACTTGTGTCACCTTGGGCCTGGGCTACACTAGCGGAAGGGTTCGAACTAACATACGCAACTAGCTGAAGTCGAAGTTTCTTAGTTCAACTTACCTGGCTGTCCTCATGGCAGTGAGTCGACTGCTGCGGATCCCCTGTCGACTCCACTTACTCCTCCTGCTGAGGTGAAGTATGCGCATCGATTCAGGGATTGATTTATTGCGTCCAGATGAGATACGATAAATCGATCCCCGATACATCGAACTACCCGCCGATCCAGTGGGTAGTATAGACATACCCTTAGAGACTAACCAGGGCCGGCTCCAGGCACCAATGGAGGAAGCACATGCCTGGAGCGGCACATACTAAGGGCTGGCATTCCGTCCATTCAGGACCAGCTCTACCATTTTTGCTGGCCCAAGCTTGGACTGCCACTCAAACTGCCAAAGCAGAAAAAAAAAAAGCTGCCCGAAGAATGGATGGAATGCTGCCCCTTAGCGTGTGCCTCTCCAGACACGTGCTTCCTCCGCTGGTGCCTGGAGCTGGCCCTGCGTCCCTTCTTCAGATGCATAAAATGGAACATATAGTACGGAGATGTATATACATACGGAACATGAAAAGGTGGAAGTAGCCATATCAACTCTAAGAGGCTAATTAATTAAGATGAGCTATTGTCAGCAGGAGAAAAAAAACTTTTGTAGTGATAATCAAAATGACCCATTTCAGACAGTTGACAAGAGGTGTGAGGATACTTAACATGGGGAAATAGATTCAATCTGCGTAATGACTCAGCCATTCCCAGTCTCTGTTCAAGCCTAAGTTAATGGTATCTAGTTTGCATATTAAATCAAGTTCAGCAGTTTCTTATTGGAGTCCGTGTTCGAAGTTTTTCTGTTGCAAAATTTCCACCTTTAAGTCTGTTACTGAGTGACCAGAGAGGTTGAAGTGTTCTCCTACTGATCCAGATGATGAAGATGTCATCAATGTAGCTCAAGTAGAGTAGGAGTCTTAGGGGACGAGAGCTGAGGAAATGTTCTAAGTCAGCCATAAAAATGTTGGCATACTATGGGCCATGCGGGTACCCATAGCAGTGCCACTGACTTGAAGGTATATATTGTTCCGAAATGTGAAATAGTTGTGGGTGAGGACAAAGTCACTAAGTCAGAAGACAGGATACTGGGCTAAATGGACCTTTGGTTTGACCCAGTATGGCTGTTCTTATGAGTCACTTAACATACAAATCTGAATACACACAGAACAGTTTTACACAGTCAGTTTTCAGAGAAGAATAGCATTTTCTGCAGTCAAATGTCCATCCTATTACCTGTATGTAGTGGCACAGTATGTATGTTTAAATGTGCATCTCGCCCAGTTATTACAGACTGCCTCTGATCTCCAATATTTGTCTTGTTCTCTTGCAGATGATTGGTTTTCTGATTTGTTTCTAATTTGTTTTTAAATGCAGTATTGAATTTGTTTTAGGCCAACTCAAGAACAGGAACATTGTGAGTGCAGCCAGGTTTGATACCTGAGGTCAACTCAGACCCATGTGAGATGATTGTCACAATTCAGGGCAACTGCACCTGTTTTCTTCCTCTGTGGTCCACCAAGGGCACCCACTCTAGGGCCCATGCTCCTCAGACATCACCTCCCTTGGGTAGAGGCCCATGACTCTCTCCCTCCTGACTGGAGTATTTCCAGGCTTCACAGTTTCCTCCTACCCTGTGATATTCTCAACAAGTCAGCCCACTTTCCTCCACCAATGGCTCCATCGATCTCTTCCTGACTAAGGGTGTCAGAATCTGGCCCCAAAATTATAAAACCTACTTGAAAATCTAATTTTCATCATAAACTCAAAATTCTGAAAAGTTCAACCAGCTCTAAAAATTTGGACTCCACAATAAGAGCTGATTGGAAACTTGGGCAGATCTGCTTCACTCAGAAGTTGATAAACATGTGGAATGAATTACTTAGGAAGGTGATTAAAGCCTAGAGTATAAATGAGTTCAAGAGGCATCTAGATTTGTTTCTTGAGAAGAAAGAGACCAAAGGTCATGGTGGAAAAACAGGAAGCTGGGATTATGGTCAACCAAAGGAATGGAGGGGGCAGATGGGGCCAGATGACCTTTTCTTCTTCTTATCATTTTCTTCTAATATTTTTTATTTTTCTTAATGAGCATGGAACATATTACTTATTGTCTGATGGTCATTTGGTACATTGGGTTTTACTTGTACATTTTACAAACATTGAAACTATAGTGATAGACCCTTTGGGTCGCATGACCAGAAAGGGTCAAACATCCTGCAAAATAAATAACCCTCAAAAGACATGTGAGGAGATAATGTTTGTGTTTTTGTGTATTTACATATGTATGAGTAGGATCAACAATGTAATCAACAGTCCCTTTCTATGCTGTAGTCTGGTAATTCAGAGGTCAAAAGAGCATTTTTGCATTTAAATGAATTGTAAACACGGGATATCTCCGTATTCATCTCTCTTTGAAATGTATAGCAAATAATCTGTGAATAGTGGAGGAACAAACAAATGGTCTTATGTTAATTCTATAGCTAAGTACCTTCTTCAAAGTCATTCTAATTATGTTTTGTTCCTGGAGGAATTCCCAACTTGTCAAAGAGGACATGAAATTATACAAAAGATCCTTGGGTCCTGATTCTCTCATCTCATATCTGCTTAGGCTTCATCAGAGGAAGTTTGAGTTGCAACATGGAGGTCCCGGTTATGCTGGGACACCCTGAATATGATATTTGGATGTTGGACTGTAACCTATGAACTATTTCTGAAAGAACTCTTTGCAAGTACAAAGCTCACCATCTCTGCTATGAATCTGCACCTCAGTGGACTGAACTCACATCTGTACGTATATTGATCCTTTAACCATACTCTCTCTCTTTTGTTTTTAATAATGTTTAGTTTAGTTAATAAGAACTGGCTGTAGCATGTATTTGGTAAGATCTGGAATATTCAGTAATCTGGGAGGTAATGTGTCCAATCCTTTGGGATTGGTAGAACCTTTTCTTTTATATGATGAAATAAGATTTACAGAAATCATCATATTTGATGTAGGTACCTGGATAGAGGCCTGAGGCTGAATCACTTTAAGGGAACTGTGTTGTTTGGACTTCTGAGTAACCAGTAAGATAACAAAGAAGCTGTTTTATGCTGGCCTGGTAAATCCAAGTATTGGAATATCCACCAGCTTTTTGGGGATTCTCTGCCCCATTCTTTGCGGTTCACCCTAATTGAGTGACCACAGCTGGTCCCTACTGGGACCCCAGTCACACCCTTATAGAGGATGTAGCAGGGAGGGGAGAAAAAAGCCTTCAAAGGAAAAAATAAACCCTCCAAAGGTTCTGGAAATTTAGAGCTTCTTCTTCCACATGGAAGGGCGGCCTTGTTAGGCAGATACAGGTAGCATGTGAAAGCAGCATATAAACCCAGTAGCTGACTAACACTGACTCTGGTTATTTCTCAGTTCTTCACTTGGCTTGTGTCAAATGCCTTTCTGTGTTCTGTCACTTTTTTTTTTTGTGATTTCTGAAAATAAGAGAGACATTCAGAACATTGATTGGCAACTGGCAAAAGAAAAGGGTTACTTTTTACTCAGTTTCTTTTCATCACTGGGGGAACAAGATACTCCAAGATCCAAATTAGATCAGAAGTTTGGCATCATTCTTGCACATTTTAATATGTAATTAAAGTGAGGCTAAGTTTGAATAAATCCCCCCCCAAAATTGTTTCATAATATGTTGGGAAATTATTGATTAACCATACTTATACTTATTTGCATTTCTAATGGTGATGGGCTATTTACTTTGAATGACTTGAACCATCATCCAGATTTCTGAGGGACCAGTTAGACTAATTTCTCTAGAAGCCTTCCTAGGGACAGGGACAGTGCACCCATTTAGGCGACCGGCGCTAGGATTTGGGGGGCAGCATTTTCTTTGGCAGCGACTGCGGCAGCCAGACCTTCGGCTGCCTCGGTCGCCGCTGGCATTTAAGCAGAGGGAGCTGGGGCAGGGGAGCGCGGGGAGGGCCACCTGCAGCAAGTAAGGGGGGACGGCATGCAGGGGAACTCCCCGCCCCAGCTCACCTCTGCCCCGCCTCCTCCCCGAGCACGCCGTGGCTGCTTCACTTCTCTCGCCTCCCAGGCTTGTGGTGCCTAAGCTGATTGGCGCTGCAAGCCTGGGAGGCAGGAGAAGTGAAGCAGCGATGGCGTGCTTGGAGTAGAGGCAGAGCAGGGGTGAGATGGGGCGTGGGAGGGCACCTCGGGGCGGGGGGGGAGTTGCCGTGAAGGGGGCGCCTCAGGGCGGGGGCTCAGGGACAGGGGAGGGCGCAAGGTGGAAGTTTCGCCTAAGGCACGAAACCTCCTTGCACCGGCCCTGCCTAGGGAGAAGAGTGGTTGTTCTGATCCCAGTTTTCTTTAGGATTAGGAATTGAATCTGTTGCATCCAAGTATCAGATTCTGTTATTGCTGGTATATTATCATTTCTTAATCTGACCCCACATACATCAATCTTACACTTGTGAAATTCCATTGACTTCAGTGGTGCAATCCTTGTTTTATATTGGGGCTAAGAGCTAGATCCATATTTTTAAATATTTGCTTATTCAAAGATGGGGATTTATCCCCATTACTATGAATTACTTTTGAAGAGGTATCAACATTTTACTGAAGTAAAACAGCTTTTGGAGCAGGGACAGAAATTCAATGGGTCTGATTCGTCGCAGCCTTATATAGTGTGCAGTCAAATATACTTGTGCAAAATGGGAGTAAAATGTCTCAAAGTAAGACGTTCAGTTGCACAGCTCTAAATGATAGAAATTCTGTTCTGCAAAATATTTTGAGTTTTTGAAGTTTGGCTTTGTTCCAACTTGCAATGAAACTCCCCCCCCCCCATTAATTTTGGATCAATTGAAATTTGATTTTGACAAATCAGAACATCTTGACTTAAAAAAAATAATAATACAATACAATTTTTTAAAAAATGAAATGAAAAGTAGTTTCAAAATGAAAAATTGAAACATTTTATTCCAAAAGTGGGAACTATTTTTAGTTTTTCTGCAAAACTGCCAATTTCACAAAACACTTTGATTTCAGTAGAAAGAACAGGAGTACTTGTGGCACCTTAGAGACTAACAAATTCATTTGAGCATAAGCTTTCGTGGGCTACAGCCCACTTCATCGGATGCATGCAGTGGAAAATACAGTAGGAAGATGTATATATATACGCAGAGAACATGAAACAATGGGTGTTACCATATACATTATAAGGAGAGTGATCAGTTAAGGTGAGCTATTATCAGCAGGAGAGGAAAAGAACAGTTTGAAATGGTAATGAAAATGGCCCATTTCCAGCAATTCATAGATTCATAGATTCTAGGACTGGAAGGGACCTTGAGAGGTCATCGAGTCCAGTCCCCTGTCCTCATGGCAGGACCAAATACTGTCTAGACCATCCCCAATAGACATTTATCTAACCTACTCAAGAGAGAGATTTCGTGGGCGTACGCCACTTCATCGATGCATGCAGAAAAGTACAGTAAGATGTATATTATACGCAGAGACATGAAACAATTGTTACCCGAAGTACATTATAGAGCGTGATGCAGTTAAGACATACACAAGACAAGAACAGTGTAATAAAAGGCCATCGCGAGCCGTTCAAGAGTCAAGATTCTGAACTGAAGGGACCTGGAGAGGTCAGCGGAGTGTCCAGTCCCTGGCTCTCAGGGCAGGAACCAAATACTGGTCGGAGACCTTATTCCCCATAACTTTCTAACCTACTCATAAATATACTCATAGGGAATCACAGACGTCCTACGATTATCCAGTGGGTTAACGACCCGACAGTTAGGACTTTTTCCTGATGTCCAACCTAGACCTCCTTGCGCATTAGTCCACTGCTCTTGTTCTAGTCCTTAGAGGCTAAGAGAAAATTTCTCTCTCTCCGGATGACACCGAGCCTTTTAGATACCTGAAACTGCACAATCATGTCTCCATCAGTCTAGTCTCTTTCAAACTAAATAAACCATTCTTTCAGCTTGCGCTTCTTCAGTCCATGTTTCTCCTAGACCTTAGTCATTCTTGTTGCGCTTAGTTCTCTTGGATCCTCACTACTCCACCCTTTCTTGAAATGTGCGGTGCCCAGAACTGGACACCAATACTCCCATTGAGGTATAAGCAGAGGGATGGTAGAAGCAGTAAAATGAACTTCTGCGTGTCTTCTCACAACACCCTGTTAATGCATCCCCAGAATCATGTTTGCTTTTTTGCAACAGCATTACACTGTGACCTCATATTAGCTTGTGGCTACTATAACCCCTAGATACCCTTTGCTACCATACCCTTCCTAGGCAAGTCTCTTCCCATTCTGTATGTGTTAAACTGATTGTTCCTTCCTAAGTGGAGCACTTTGCATTTGTCTTTGTTAAACTTCATCCGGTTTACCTCAGAGCATATCTCCAATTTGTCCAGATCATTTTGAATTATGACCCTGTCCTCCAAAGCAGTTGCATTTCCTCCCAGTTTGGTATCATCTGCAAACTTAATAAGCGTACTTTCTATGCCAATATCTAAGTCATTGATGAAGATATTGAACAGAGCCAGTCCCAAAACAGACCCCTGCGGAACCCCACTCGTTATACCTTTCCAGCAGCATTGGGAACCATTAATAACTACTCTCTGAGTACAGTTATCCAGCCAGTTATGCACCCACCTCATACTTATTGACAAGAAGATGTGAAGAACTGGGGAGGGGGAGGGAAATAAACATGGAGAAATAGTTTTACTTTGTATAATGGCCCATCCACTCCCAGTCTTTATTCAGGCCTAATCTGATGGTGTAAAATTTGCAAATTAATTCCAATTCAGAAGTCTCTCATTGGAGTCTGGTTTTGAAGTTTTTTGTTGTTGTAATATTGCGACTTTTAAGTCGTTATCAAGTGGCCAGGGAGCTCGAAGTGTTCTCCAGTTGGTTTTTGAATGTTATAATTCTTGATGTCTGATTTGTGTCCATTTATTCTTTTAAGTAAAGACTGTCCTGTTTGGCCAATGTACATGGCAGAGGGGCATTGCAGGAAGCCACAGTCCAGGTCAATTCCTCCTGTGTTTGATCAGGAGTTGGGAGGTTTGAGGGGAACCTAGGCCCGCCATCTACTCTGGGTTCCAGCCCAGGGCCCTGTGGACTGTAGCTGTCTAGAGGATCTCTTGGAACAGCTGCGCAACAGTTACAACTCCCTGGGCTACTTCCCCATGGCCTCCTCCCAACACCTTCTTTGTCCTCACCACAGGATATTCTTCCTGATGTCTGATAATACTTGTACTCCTTAGTCCTCCAGCAGTATGCCTACTCACTCTCAGCTTCTTGCATGCCTCTTGCTCCCAGTTCCTCGCATGCACTTCCTCTCCTCTGGCTCCCCATGGCCTTGCACACACTTCCACTCCTCTGGCCTGACTGGAGTGAGACTTTTATAGCATCAGAGGGGCCTTAATTAGAGTCAGGTGCTTAACTGCCTCACCTGACTCTTAACAGGTTAATTGGGATCAGGTGTTCTCATTAGCCTGCAGCAGCCCCTGCTCTGGGCATTCAGGGAACAGAAAACTGCTTATCCAGTGGCCAGTATATCTGCCTTCTACTACTCTGCTGTTCCCAACTGGCTTGGGTCTATCACAGTATATATGTATCTTCCTACTGTATTTTCCACTGCATGCATCTGATGAAGTGGGCTGTAGCCCACAAAAGCTTATGCTCAAATAAGTGTGTTAGTCTCTAATGTGCCACAAGTACTCCTGTTCTTTTTGAGGATACAGACTAACACGACTGCTACTCTGAAACCTTTGATTTCAGTGGAACTGCGTTTTCCTGTAGAAAACCGTTGCATCAGAGTTTTTCTAACCAGCCCTAATGATAACCCAAAATGGAAGGCAAAGGAGAATCAGACCTATTGAATGCACAGTGGGCTTGTTTCGCACCTCACTTATGCCAGTGTGAGGCAGGAATAGTTTCACCGAAGTCAGTAGTGAATCACAGTGTAAAACAAGTATAAATAGATCTGGATGAAGTTTGTCTTTCAAAGTTTTTTAAAACTGGAAACTTTATTTTTGTTTTTCACTCCATGCCTTCTCTCCACCCCAGCCCTTATTTTACCACAATGAAATAGAAGTGAATGATGCTTTCTTTCATTCTAGAGTTTAGTTTTGTTGCTCTGCACATATTTTAAATTTCTGCAATGCTGGAAAAGTTCCAGACTGGTAAAGGGAAAAGCAAACCACTGTGGATGAAATCCTGACCCCGCTAAAATCAATGACAAAATTCCCATTGACTCCAGTAGGGCTTGGATTTCACCCTGAACTTTGTCATTTTGTAACTTTTCCAAAGCTGAGGAAGTGCTGAAAAGCTACAGTGGGCAAAGGAAAAAGTGGAGGAAAGACACCTGGGGCATACATCATTGTATTGCTTTCAGTGGCAAAAGGAGGGGAAAAGTTAAATTGATTTTTTTCAAAAAAAATTTCACTTTTTTTTTTTTAAATTCTCTTGACCAGAACCAGGGTCTCTAAATCAACACCCTGCCACTGCATTCAATGGAGCTACACTATCTGCGGAGCTGGCCCTCTGGATCCTTGCAATACATGCCTTTGGGATCTCTGAGCACTGGAAGTTCTGGCTCTCTCTTACCCTATCTCTACACTAGTGTAATTCCACTGACTTTTATCAGAGGGGTAGCCGTGTTAGTCTGGATCTGTAAAAGCAGCAGAGAATCCTGTGGCACCTTATAGACTAACAGATGTTTTGGAGCGTGAGTTTTTGTGGGTGAATACCCACTTCGTCAGACGCAGTCTCTCCACTGACTTTAAGAGAGTTGCTGCTGGTTTACACCAATGTCAGGGGTGGAGAAGTGGGTGCCTGCAGAAAACACCAATCTCCCCAGCTGTACAGTAAGAGATTAATTTATGGTTTGAGATTTACACCAATTTTATTTCAAACCCTCCCAGTGATGCACTGCTCTACAGCTCATGACAGATGCTCTGTGCTGTCTGTGTGTTAGCTAGTACATACTTTCTCAAAGAGCACGCGCTTTAGATAGCAAATGTGGGACAGCCTGAACCCTCTGCTTAGGCTATTTATGCCTCCTAACAAGCACTGCCTTTGTTCCTTTGGCCTGAATGGGGCCGCAAAGGGCAGAATATACAATAATACGCTTCCCAGTGGTGCCACATGCTAGTAAGATGCGGTTGCTGTTTCTGCCAGATCAGCCTGTGGCAATAATGTAATAGAGTTCTGTTGACATCACAAGAAAAAATAAGAGGCCTGTTATTTTAATAGTACCTCAGTATTGTGCTGGATGTCTCTCACCAGGCTGAACTGCATTTACAGAAAATGTAGAAAATACCAGATCTTCAGCTGGCATAAATCAGCATAGATCTGCTGTGGCCCACACTGAACACAGATGTCCTCTGGGTCCTCCACACCCTGCTAATTTCCCCTCTAGTTCCCCCTGTTTGGGGATAACTAGAAATGCAGATGTTCTCTCTCAGCCTTCATTTAAAAATAATCAGGTAGAGACCATGGTGATCAGTACCTTAGACTGAGAGAGAGAAATGTCTCTTTTCCTTGCTCAGACCCTTGAAAACACTCTGATGTAAAACTACTAAGGTTGAAAGGGCTAACAGAGCAATACTACTTCTGACAATGTCAGCTAAATGTCTACACACTGCTTCTAATGTCTGGCACTGCTTTCAAGATGTCCTTATCACCATCCATATCACTGTTCATCATGGAAAAGAGGCCCACGGAGGTTGTGGAAGCGACTTCACTGGAGGTTTTCAAAAGGAGACTGGACAGAGCCATCTGTCTTGGATGGCTTAGACACAACAAATCCTGCATCTTGGCAGGGGGTTAGACTAGATGACCCTTGTGGTCCCTTCTCACCCTACGATTCTATGGAACCACCTCCCATAAAAGTAGCAAAATGAACTAACAAGAAGCCCCGCTCTATTCAAAATGTTTCCATTTCAAAAAGGAAGAATCTATTTAACATTTTCATTAATGACTTGGATAATGCAGGGTGGATAAAAATCAATGATTTTTTTAAAAAAAAATCAAAACATCTGTTTTTTTATTTAAATAAGTTTTTTTTGATAAAATGCTTTTGGAGAAAAAAACTATCTAAAGATAATTTTAATTAAGATACATTATAGCTCAAAGATATCTCATCATGGAATAGGGGTTATAAATTCTAATTCTAATTCTATAGTATGAGACACTATATTCATAAAAAGTTTTGTAAATGAGTTTCAATAGTTCATGGATTAGGGACCCAACCTTGTGGGGTTCCAGGGGCTTCTGTATAGTTTATTTAGGTTAATCTTTCTATCTACCCAATGGGACTCAGTGCTTAGTCTAGAAGATACCATCAGAGATGCTTAGTTTTGCAGTTCTCAAACTGTGGATTTGTGTCTCCAGAGATAACATGCTTGTTAAGGCAAAATGTTTTAAATAATATATAGAGGTGAGAAATAACAGACCTCAACCCTATTTTCCCTCTGCAAATTTGTGTACAGAGTCAATCCCTTACCTCTCTCTAAAAGTGCAAAGTTTCAAAAAGTTCAATGAATGGAAGATTTCTGGGGGCAGAATAGATCTGGACAAGGGGAAGAAGTCTGGAGATAAATGTGAGAAGGGAGGGACGGGCAGTAGAAACAAAAGTGAAACTGTTTGAGCAGCATATTCCAGAAGTCTCGAGGTCTTTCTGAGTATAGCTTTTAGACGTCTGACAAAGTGGGTATTCACCCATGAAAGCTCATGCTCCAATACATCTGTTAATCTTTAAGGTGCCACAGGACTCACTGTTGCTTTTTACAGATCCAGACTAACACGGCTACCCCTCTGATACTTAACTAAATTCAAAAATTCATATGCTTGTTTTGTTAAAATATTATATGTTTGCTGTTGAAGAAAAAATCCAGAAAACATAACATTATTGTTTTAGTTAAATAGAACAATTTAAATGTCTCCCTCGTGATGTTCTCCTCCTAATACAGCCTGGCAAGAAAATCCTCCAAATATTAATGTTGAGTTGGAGATAGTTCACCTCGCAATGACTTCTCAAATATCTGCCTCAATTACCTTTGGTAAATGAAATAACCGAACAATCATTCATTTTCTAATATAGCTGTAAAACTAATCTGAAAACTTTTCAAAATAAATCACTTAACAATGTATAGTGTGTACGTTCTAAAAATGTAACTTACATCTCTCTCTGACTTGTGAAGAATATGTATTAAGGTTATAACAACCAACAAGAATGTACTTTTATGTAGAAATCCATGATTAAATCAAGCCTTCCTGACTAGTAATTTAAATCACGAAATCACATATCACACTGGATAATGGAGTGAACAGTCCGCTTATACTTTATACAACTTGCGAATGACACCAAGATGTAAGGGGTTACAAGCACTGTGGATGACAGGATCACAATTAACAATTACTATAACCAACTGGAGAGTTGGTATGAAACTGGCAATATGAAATTCAATAAAGACAAATTTAAAGCACTGAATTTAAGAAGGAAAATCAAACACACAAACTACAAAATGGGAATAACTGGCTAGGTGGTAGTTCTGCAGAAAAGGATCAGGGAGTTTAGTGGATCAGAAATTAAATACGAGGCAACAATGTGATGCAGATGTGAAAATGACTGATATTCTGGGGTATATTCATATGTAAGACATGGGAGGTAATTATCCGGCTGTACTCGGCCCTGGTGAGGCATCACCTGGGGTACTGTGTCAAGTTCTGGGTGACACACTTTAAGAAAGATGTGGAAAATCGGACAGACTCCATAGATCTGGTTCTCTAAACCTTCTATCATTTTTGTTGCTCTCCTCTGAGGAAAGACAAGTAGTAACAGGCTTAATCTTCAGCAAGGGAGATTTAGATTAGAGATTAGGGAAAACTTTCCAACAATAAAAAAACTGGCATAGGCTTCCAAGGGAGATTGTGGAATACCCATCAATGGAGGTTTCTGATAACAGGTTGGACAAATACCTATCAAGGATGATCTAGGTTTATTTGGTTCTGCTTCAGCTCAGCGGGCTGGGCTAGATGATCTCTCAAGGTCCTTTCTAGCCCTACTTCTTTATGATACAGAATGTTAATTTTACTGAACCATATATTTAGAGCCCCAATATCCCTTCTCACTGAAATCTATACCAGCTTGATGAAAGTCAAATGACAGCTTCTCTGTGTGTGCACAGAAGTGTCAAAGAGCTAAATATTTGTGTTTTCACACTCTCCAGCCCATTGTCTCTCTTCAGCGATTGCTACTCAAAACAGCCTGCTGAAGCTAACCCTTAAAGGATGATAGGAGATGTTTGCCAAACAGGGATGCTTGAGTGTATTTCAGTGTTCTTCAGGTGTGTAAAACTATAGCGACAGCACAACATTAGAATCAGATGCAGACAATATGCTGTGTGTGTCAAAGCCAGGTAAGCCCATTATTTTTCGGTAGAATTATATTCTGTATTTAGTTATGTGGCTTCCAAAGAATGGGCCACATCCTCAGCTTCTATGAATCAGCTGAAACCAATTTACATGTCTGAGGCTTTGGCCCAAGGTTTTTTCAACCCACCAAACCAAGAAAAAGCACACATCAAACGACTCATCTCCTGAAGGGAGTACCAAGATAAAGCCAGTCAGTGTGGGTGTCTTTTTCCTTTTACACACTATATCCAATCTATCTTCCAGACCTCACTTCAGTCCATACTGCAGTGGCTGCAATAACAACAGAGCACGTCAGGTTGGTAAGAAGGCAAATATTCTCCATACAACAGCTAGTTTCTCTTGCATGATGCTTCCAGCACCCAATAGCTTTAGTGGCCACAGTCTCCTCTTCAGTGATTGAATCACTCGTGAATAATATTTGTTATGAAGTTAGCTCCTATTTCTGTTCATGACTCCTGCACAAAGTGATCTTTTCTATTAGTCTATTACTTATTCACTGACTAGTCTGAGGAAACAGTTTTCATCCTGTGGGTTGTCTGTGAACTGTTCATGATAATATGAATAGCTCTTATACAGCAGTTTTCACCTGTAGTTCTCAAAACACTTCACAAGGGAGCTCAGCATCATTATTCCCACTGAGGTGCAAAGAGGTGATGTGACTTGCTCAAAGTTGTCCAATAGTAGAGGCAGGAATAGCACTCACTGCTACTAATTCCCAGGCCAGTACATAAAGCATAGGACCATGTTACCTCCTATTAGTGTGGAGCCTGATTTGCTACCCAAGCTGAGTGATATGGTGTCTACTCTCTGATTGGATGACAGCTGCAACTTTTAAAACTAAAGAATAACAAATGATTTAAAGCAAGTTATAAAGAACAGATGAATGAACTTTTAGATGAATATTCATTTGTGAAACATTCAAGAGACACAAACATTTTCACAAATTCACAGTGACGTTCTAATTGGTAGAGCTTGTTAAGAAATAAATTTCACATTGTCAAATTTTTTTGTAATCTTTCATAAAAACAAACCCCCCAAAAATAAAATTTGATTTTTGGGCTTTGTTTTGAACAACCCCTCCTTCTCCCCTGCTCCCACCAAAACACAGGTTTTTGATAGTTTTTTTTTGTTTCCAAATGTTGATGTGTTGTAAAAGTCCTGTTCTATCAAAAAGTGGTTTAATGGAAGAAATTTGACCAGGTTGATGAAATAGTAATGAACAACAAATGTGAGAACAAATAATTTGACATGACAAATAATGACAAGCCACACTGTAGTTTTTATTTAAGAAAATGTGTTTTCAACCAGTCTTAATCTTGACAGCTGAGGCCTCTTCCAAACCTGACTCTCTGTATCCACCTAGCAATGATGCCAGCATGGTTCATGTTACTTTAAATTATCATATTATTTCAGCACTTTGACAGTTATTATCTTTATAGGAGCATGTCTGTACCATAGCAGTCACTAAATTCTCCAGTTTTTCAAAAGTGGCTGCTGTGGTCCAGGTCCAAGTTTTTGGAAGTGATTTTGGGTTCCCATCTTAAGTAATCATAAAGAGGCTTGATTTTCAGGAAGTGCTGAGCCCCTGTCTGTCTGAAAATAACATTCCCTTATGGTGTCTCAGGTTAGGCACCCCAAATCACTAGTCACTTCCAAAAAAATTGGCTTCAAAGCCCAGTGTACAAAAACCTGGGATGAATTTTTTTTTTTTGAAACAAACTCTTCTTTGTGGTTCCAAAGTTCTGGCCAGGAATCCAGAGAAGAAATTCCCAGGACATTACAGTGAAGTCAATACTAATTCACAGAGTGGGTAACAACCTCAAACTATTTTCAAGAGGCAAAAAAAAAATAAAAAAGATTTTTTCTCCAATGGCTTGTTTAATCTGCTTTTATCATAATAATGGCCATACTGGGTCAGACCAGTGGTCCAGCTATCCCAGTATCCAGTCTTCTGACAGTAACCATTGCCAGGTACTTCAAAGGAAATGAAAAGAACAGGCAATGATTGGTTGTCCATGCCAAGCTTCTGACAGTGAGAGGGTAGGGACACCCAGAGCATAGGGTTTTATCCCTGGCTATCTTGGATGATAGCCATTGATGGACCATCCTCCACAAACTTACCTAGTTCTTTTTTCACTCCTCTTATAGTTTTGGCCTTCACAAGAGCCCCTGGCAAGGAGTTCCACAGGCTGACTGTGCATTGTGTGAAGAAATGCTTGCTTTTGTTTATTTCAAACCTGCTGCTTATTAATTTCATTGAATGATTGCAGGTCCCTCTGTTATGGGAAGGAGTAAATAACACTTATTCACTTTTTCCACACCATTCATGATTTTATAGAGGTATCTCATATCCCTCCTTAGTCATCTCTTTTCCAAGCTGAAAGATCCAGTCTTTTTAATCTCTTCTCCTGTTCCACACCCTTAATCATTTTTGCCCTTCTCTGTACTTTTCCAGTTCCAATATATTGTTTCTGAGATGGGGCAACCAGAATTGCACACAATATTCAAGCTATGGGCATACCAGGGAATTATATAGTGGTATTACAATATTTAGCATCTTAGTATCTGTCCCTTTCCTAGTGGTTCCTAACATTCTGTTCGCTTTTTTGACAGCTGCTGCACATTGTGGATAGTTCAGAGAAAATATCCTCTCAATGTCATATCACACAATAGGAATTATGTTCCCATCTTTGCAGTACAACAGCAGATAAATAGCATCAGGTATTATCAGGTGCTTTAGCTTTGATTCAGCATGTAACCTTTAAAAGCTGTTTGCTGCTTCATGTGTTCCTCCGCTGGAACATCGTTTCTTAATTAGTTTCATCTGCTTGCTTTCTCTCTTACACATGCCTCTCCTTCCATAATCCACATGACTGTGATTGTTCTTTTGCTTTCAGTTCTGACAACACCCAACATTAAAGATGGGGCTAATAAACATTTACAATGGTGCTCAGAGTCATTTCCTTTTCCAAATGGTGTGTACAACAAAACAGCCGTCCCTTGTCCCTGTTAACTCTTCCAAGTGCAGGGTTGTCCTCTAATCATTGATTGTGTTTATTACACACACATACATACAACTATGTGAAGGCAACAAATGTCATGTTAGGGCTTGGCTCCACTGGAGAGTTGCCGCGCTGGTGGTAGGTCTACAGCGCTGCAACTTACTCACCGTCCACACTTGCAAGGCACATACAGTGCTGCATCTCCCTGGCTGCAGTGCTGGTTGTACTCCTGCTCTGCCTGGGGTATAACGATTGCAGCGCTGGCGATGTAGCGCTGCTCCACCAATGTGGCCACCAAAAGCGCTGTAATTGGCCTCCAGAGGTATTCGGAGGTATCAGAATGCCTGTTCAGCCACTCCCAACAGCGCTGCAAATGCTGCAAATATGGCCACACTGCAGCGCTGGTAGCTGTCAGTGTGGCCACACTGCAGCGCTTTCCCTACACAGCTGTACGAAGACAGCTGTAACTCCCAGCACTGTACAGCTGCAAGTGTAGCCATACCCTTAGGGCTTGGCTACATTGGCACTTTACAGCGCTGCAACTTTCGCACTCAGGGGTGTGAAACCCCCCCCCCCCCGAGCGCTGCAAGATGCAGCGCTGTAAAGTGTCAGTGTAATCAGTGTAATCCGTAAGGGATGTTGTTTACAAGCAGCGCTGGGAGAGCTCTCTCCCAGCACTGCGGCTCTGACTACACTCACACTTCAAAGCGCTGCCGCGACAGCGCTCCCACAGCGCTGCCGGGGCAGCGCTTTGAAATTTCTAATGTAGCCAAGCCCTCAGTTTCATGATTTTGGGGGGTGGGTTTGCTTAGGAATGCCTTTCAGGATTTGGTCCTTAACAGATAAGCTGAGAATTAACTCCTGTGATATTTTCTTCCTATTCCCCTATGTCATTCTTAAAGAGAAGCCACATTCTACTTTTCCTCCAGTGACCCCTGTTGGGTATGCAGTCCTCATATTTTGATTTTTTTATTATACATTTTGGGTAACTTTTATTTTATTCTGTACTTTATCAGACAGTATTAATCTTGCAAACAACCTTTGTTAAGAAGCCTACAAAAGACTCTTTAGAGTCTATTAAAACATTCCTTTGTTCTCCAGCTACTTACTTATACTCTATTCACATTAAAAAAATTCTGATAGAATATCTTAATTTTATGAGAATTCTTTGCTTCATCTTTCCTTTATGTATATTTCACATTTCCAGTGGGTGTGGGAGTGGGCTAAGACAAATCTTATTTTTATAGGGGATGTGATGGGTATTCATCACCACACCAGCACTGAAGGGGTTAAGGTGGCAAGCGAGGCCAGTTAGCCTTAGGCTGCCCTGCTGATGAGCTAAGGGGTAATGATACTAACTGAGAATGAGTTAAAGCTGTAGTCACAGTTCCCGATGCAAGGGGGGAGTAGGAACCTGAAAAACGCAGTATATAGGCAGCAGTCCAGAGAAGGTGCTAGCAAGTCTGAGAGCATAGACCTGAACCACTGGAGTGGAACCTGGAGTAGAGGGTGGGCCGGGTTCCCCTGCCAGCCACTGCAGGAGTGGCTATGGAGACTGCTTTCGACTTTGTGGAAAGAGACTCTGAGACCCTGTAAGGGGAAGATGAACGTGGCTTGGATGGAGAGCTAAGCCATGAAGGAGAAGCGCTGCAGTTCTGCGCTGCGAGCAAGGGTCCACACAGTGAACATCTGAGGCAATGGACTGAGTGACTGCGGCACAGGGCATCATGACCAGTGAGTGGTGACTAATTCCACAGATGAGCCATTAGGAGGCGCCACTGAGCAGTGATTATCAGCCCCCATTACAAATGGGGAAATAAATTAATAATTTTGGCCAGGTTGGCAGGATGGAAAAGATCTGTTTAATAGACCACCCAATTAACTAAAAATCTGCAAATCTTCCAAGGATATAATTAAGTAAGGAATAATCAAAGAGAAAGCTGTAAATGTAAACAAACGATCCCTCTTAGAAAGGGCCAGTTTTTGGAGCCAAGGAATTATTGTGCAAAAAATTAGTGGATCATTCCCAAAATATGGAAAATACCCAGAAGCATCAGTTTTATGAGGGGTCCCGTACACATTGTTCACGTGAGCAACTCTCCTTTGCCATGAAGCCTAGAAAAAACTGAATAGTTAGGCCGTTGAAACCACAGTCTATCAAGCTGATCAGTATTAGGTTATTGTTCCCTTGTATTCCTCAGTCGGTCTGTATCTATGTCTTGTCTTAAGCTCCTTGGCATAGGGACCATCTTTTTGTTCTGTGTTTCTACAGAGCCTATCACAATGGGGTCCTGGGCCCTGATGAGGACTATGAGATGCTATAACAATACAAATAAATGACAATAATGTTGGCTTTGAGAGGGATTTTCAGAAGTGCTCAGCACTAGCCTAATTGTGTCTGTTGACGTTATCTGAGATTTCATTGCTTTTGGTGGGAGCCAATGTTAGGTCAACATCAAATGCCTTAAAAAATCCCACCCTTAGTTTTATTTGAGATATTTTAAAGTTCAGCATTGTTAGAGAAGCAAACCAAGGGCAAAAAGTTAAAGTTAGCTGAATTTCCATCTCTAATAATTCATCCTTCTTTGTAGCTGTTCTCAAAGCAGAACAAGGAAGAGTGTATAGCGTTGCTATTCATTATTATTAATAGCAAACCTATCACTCAATCGATCAAAAATAGATTGAATCTGATTAGGGATCGATATGCCTCAAATGTTTGGCAATTCATTCTGAATGATCATCCAAAAGTTCAGATGTCTAACTGAATCTAATCCAAACCTCTGGGGTCCTTAAACTAGTTTGCAAATCTCACAGGCGTTCCAGCACGACACCTCTGCATATACTCTGTTAAAAAATCTGTCAAAACAGCTTCTCATTCAGCTTTTTAGAGCTATGAAAACATGTTCTCAGCAAAGCCCCAAATACTAAAAAAAATTCACCTGGTTTGGAGTTTTGTTAAAAACTTGTAACTCAGAAAGGTTTAGACTCATAGACTCATAGACTCATAGGTCAGAAGGGACCAACATAATCATCTAGTCTAACCTCCTGCACAAAGCAGGCCACAGAACCCTACCCATCCACTTCTGTAAAAACCCCTAACCTATGTCCGAGTTATTGAAGTCTTCAAATTGTGGTTTGAAGGTCTCAAGCAGAGAATGCACCAGCAAGTGACCCATGCCTCATGCTGCAGGGGAAGGCAAAAAACTTCCAGAGCGTTAGCCAATCTGCCCTGGAGGAAAATTCTTTCCCGACCCCAAATATGGCGATCAGCTAAACCCTGAGCGTGTGGGCAAGGCTCCCCAGCCAGCAGTCAGGAAAGAATTCTCTGCAGTAACTCTGATCCCATCCCATCCAACATCCCATCGCAGACCACTGAGCAGACCTATCTGCTGATAATCCAAGGACAATTGCCAAAACTAAACTATCCTATCATACCATCCCTTCCATAAACTTATCAAGCTTAGGCTTAAAGCCAGATATGTTTTTTGCCCCCACTACTCCCCTTGGAAGGCTGTTCCAGAACTTCACTCCTCTAATGGTTAGAAACCTTCGTCTAATTTCAAGTCTGAACTTCCTAGTGTCCAGTTTGTACCCATTCGTCCTTGTGTCTACATTAGTACTAAGCTTAAATAATTCCTCTCCCTCCCTAACATTAATCCCCCTGATATATTTATATAGAACAAGCATATCCCCCCGGAGTCTTCTTTGGCTAGGCTAAACAAGCCAAGCTCTTTGAGTCTCCTTTCATATGGCAGGTTTTCCATTCCTCGGATCATCCTAGTAGCCCGTCTCTGAACCTGTTCCAGTTTGAATTCATCCTTCTTAAACATGGGAGACCAGAACTGCACACAGTATTCCAGGTGAGGTCTCACCAGCGCTTATACAACGGTACTAACACCTCCTTATCTTTGCTGGAAATACCTCGCCTGATGCACCCTAAAACCGCATTTGCTTTTTTAACGGCCATATCACATTGGTGGCTCATAGTTCATCCTGCGATCAAACCAATACTCCAAGGTCCTTCTCCTCCTCTGTTGTTTCCCAACTGATGCGTCCCAATGTATATAGAAAATTCTTATTATTAACCCCTAAGTGCATGACCTTGCACTTTTCACTATTAAATTTCATCCTATTACTATTACTCCAGTTTACAAGGTCATCCAGATCTTCCTGTATGGTATCCCGGTCCTTCTCTGTGTTAGCAATACCCCCCAGCTTTGTGTCATCCGCAAACTTTATTAGCACATTCCCGCTCTTTGTGCAAGGTCAGTAATAAAAAGGTTAAATAAGATTGGTCCCAAAACCGATCCTTGAGGAACTCCACTAGTAACCTCCTTCCAGCCTGACAGTTCACCCTTCAGTACGACCCGCTGGAGTCTCCCCTTTAACCAATTCCTAAATCCACCTTTCAATTTTCATATTCATCCCCATCTTTTCCAGTTTAACTAACAATTCCCAATGCGGAACCGTGTCAAATGCCTTACTGAAATAGAGGTAAATTAGATCTACCGCATTTCCTTTGTCTATATAATCCGTCACCTTCTCGAAGAAGGAGATCAGGTTTGGTTTGGCACGATCTATCTTTTGTAAAACCATGTTGTAATTTGTCCCAATTACCATTAACCTCAATGTCTTTAACTACTTTCTCCTTCAAAATTTTTTCCGAGACCTTACATACCACAGATGTCAAACTAACAGGCCTATAGTTACTCGGATCACTTTTTTTCCCTTTCTTGAAGATGGGAACTACGTTAGCAATTCTCCAGTCGTACGGTACAACCCCCGAGTTAACCGATCCATTAAAATTTCTAGCTAACGGGCTTGCAATTTCATGCGCCAGTTCCTTTAATATTCTTGGATGGAGATTGTCCGGGCCCTACAGCTGAGCCGGACTCCCCTTTAAATATCAGCTGGGCAAGAGCCTGCAGGAATGCTCCACATAGCATCTTACAAAACCTAAGGAATGTTGAGAGGGTCACTGGGGTTCATGAATCCTTGAGGATGTTTTCGGCAAACCTTGGATAAGTTTGGAGGGAACCCAAGACGAATGATGGTTTTGCATCTACTTCTTGCAGAGAGTGTGGTTTGCATGGCATTGTGCAAAATTAAGTGAAACTCAGAGAGGCAACTGAGCTTCAGCTTCAGACTTTTTATTTGTATAACCAATATCTCTAACTATGGAAAGTGTAATTCTGGGGATGCAAACTCATGTGGCTTGAAACCAAAGGAAATAGTCACAGAACCACCAGCAAATCAAAGCCACTGAATTTCTCCCAGCTAGGTTTAGGCAAAGCTTTTGTAGTTAGAGTTCAGTTCAAACTCATTCCTAGTTTTGCTAAGTCTGCTTCCAAACAGAGCGAAGAAGTGAAGAGACAAGGAAAGATGAAGCAAACAATTAAATACATTAGAATTGAAACTAAAAATGTTTTTGTTTGTTTTTCGTTTAGGAGAAAATTTGAGTTTATTCCTATTCTTTGGCAAAGTGAACCATCCAGCCCTAATCCAAGCCACCCAGCTGTACTCATACAGTGTCAGAGCCAATCAATATTGTAATAGAGACATCACAGTATTTAGGGACAAGTCATGTAATCTACACACAGCTCTGTGCAGGGAGTGGTATGGAGTCTTGAGGAGTGACCTGGGACAGAACATATCAGGGGCCCCAGGCCCTGGCCCCTGCAGGGGCCCCCATGAGAGTTTTTTGGGGGCCCTGGAGCAAGGTCCTTTACTAGCTCCGGGGGCCCCAAGAAAATCTCACAGAGCCCGGGCCCCCGGAGCTTCTTCTGCTCCAGGTCTTCGGCAGCAATTCGGCAGCGGGGGGTCCTTCCGCTCCGGGACCCACCGCCGAAGACCTCAGGCCCCCTGAATCCTCTGGTCGGCCCGGGAACCCATCAAGGAGCACAACCACTGCTGGAGCTGGTTGATGCTCTTGGAGTAGAATAGATCAATTCAACATGACAGCAGCTAGGGATCTGCCCCCAAAACTGCTATTCTGAACCTCCTACTGCACAGGGGAATGGAGGAGGAGGTTACTTGCATACTTACCTTGGGGCAGATCAGAATCTGGCCCTTTAAAGAGGAAAACTACCAGGAAAAGAAATTCTGAAAGAAAGAGGGAGGGCAGAATTCCCTTTCCTCCTTCACACCATTTGGAAAAATCAGACAAAGTAAAAATAAACTGAGCAGGCAGAGATCTCGCATCCAAGCTTTCTTTAAAGACAGCCTGTGTCGGAACCATCCCTGCTCTGTACAACCCATCCTGGACAATGATCCCAAACTTTCACAGGTCTTGGGTGGCAGGCCAATCCTTGCCCACAGACAACCCGCCAACCTGAAACATATTCTCACCAGCAACTGCACATTGTATCATAGTAACTCTAGCTCAGGAACCAATCCATGCAACAAACCTCAATGCCAACTCTGCCCACATATCTACACCAGCGACACCATCACAGGACTAACCAGATCAGCCACACCATCACCGGTTCATTCACCTGCACGTCCACCAATGTAATTATACGCCATCATATGCCAGCAATGCCCCTCTGCTATGTACATCGGCCAAAACTGGACAGTCACACTACGGAAAAGGATAAATGGACACAAATCAGGTATCAGGAATGGCAATCTACAAAAACCTGTAGGAGAGCACTTCAACCTCCCTGGCCACATTATATAGCAGACCTTAAGGTGGCCATCCTGCAGCAAAAAAAAACTTCAGGACCAGACTTCAAAGAGAAACTGCTGAGCTTCAGTTCATCTGCAAGTTTGATACCATCAGCTCTGGACTAAACAAAGACTGTGAATGACTTGCCAATTACAGAACCAGTTTCTCCTCCCTTGGTTTTCACACCTCTACTGCTAAGACAGGGCCCCATCCTCCCTGATTGAACTAACCTCGTTATCTCTAGCTTGCTTGCTAGCATATATATATATACCTACCCCTGGAAATTTCCACACTACATTCATCTGACGAAGTGGGTATTCACCCACGAAAGCTCACGCTCCAAAACGTCTGTTAGTCTATAAGGTGCCACAGGATTCTCTGCTGCTTTTACAGATCCACACTAACACAGCTACCCCTCTGATACTGCTCTGTACGATAATCTGACTTTTTCATTTCCAGTTAACTTGGAGAGTGGAAACATCTTGGTGGAGTACATTCAAATGAGCTGCCACAGGATATTCTTTATCATCCCATGAAAAGACCTCTCCATTTCAGTCATACATTGTTTGAGTTGGCAGCTGGTGATACCCACATAAACCAATCCACAGGGGTATTTTAAGATGTGCATGACACTGCTCACAGTGCATGAGATAAAATCCCTAATGTGGAAGGCTTTGCCAGAGAGAAGATGATAAAAAACATCTGTCTGCATCAGTGTTACTGCACTGAGCACACTTATGGCTGAAAAATACCCTCTTTATTAGAGGGTTATTGCACGCGAAGAGATGGGGGTGATATGTAAATGAGTAAGACTTCAGGATCGGATTCTCAAGATTGCTGAACACCCAGCAGCTCTCATTGAAAAGAGTCAGAGCTTCTGAGCGCTCAGCACCTCTGAAAAGTTGGACCAAGGTGCCATAGCAGGAGCCTGATTGGAAAAATCTGACAATTTATTGAGGTACCTAGATGAGAACTGAGCACTCTTGAAAAATTTGACCCTGACAGTTTAGCTTTTGAAATTACATATCCTATTTACTGCTGTCTTTAAAATTCACGTGACTGAGTGCTCACTGTGCCCAAATAATGTTTTTGTGGGGTTTCCTCCCAAATCCAACAACGGCAAGCCCCTGTGTTCCTGTTTTTGGAATGCATTGCGATTGTTCTCTCTGCATGTCACTTGTCAGTAACCGTACTGACATTTTATTCTTTGTTTCTAGGCCTGCGTCAAAGCCCCTTGGAGTCAATGGGAAGATTCCCCTTGGATCAGCCCCTCTTTATCCTTGTATTATGTACAGCATCCTTATAGAGAGAGGATATACAAAAAGCATTACTGTACTACTTATTAGCCCAAAAACCTTTCCTAGTGTTGCTTTACCATTACAGTTGTCTTGCACACTATTCCATTTCACGTGAACATTTGTTCTAAGGAAATAAATATCAATTTACAGTGTATATTCATAACCTAGGAGACAGAGCTTGATTCTCCTCCGAATTACAGCGGTGTAAATTGAGAGTCACTCTATTGAAGTCAGTGGAATTACACTAGACAATGTCAGATGAATTAGACCCACATATTGTAGCTGCATCTCTGCATAAATCTGCAGCAGTATATTATTGTTTCCACCAACAGTTACACGGTGCAAGTGGAGCAGCTGGAAAGCTACACAGCCTAAAAATGGCTGATAAGCTGTGAAGAAGCATCTGAACTTGTGGATTCTTAGCTCAACTGAACAGAAGAACATTTTTGTGATTAAAGTAGCCCCTGTGCACATAAGTAAGTAGTTTGTCATACACGGAAGCTATCTGCAGGAACAGTGAAATAATTATAACAAATAGACAACACGGCTTGATTCTGTTTCATTAGTTGGATAGTATTAGTATTATTAATTTTTAGTATTATCGTAAAGCCTAGGAGCCCAGACAATGACCATAATCCACACTGTGGTGCATAATGTACAAACACAGAACAAAATGATGGTCCCTGCCCCACACCACTTACAATCTAAGTATAAGACAAGAGAAAACTGATCAATACGGTACAGACAGACCAAGAGGAAACAATGGTCTTAGCCTACCCGCAAGATTTTTGTAGGTGGGATAACTTTCCTGGGAAAGGCCCATCAGTTGAATGGGAGCAGTTTTTGTTTTTCTCCTAAAAGAGCCCGATACAAAACTTTCAAGTGCTCAGCATCCACAGTCAGTGCCAGGTTTCCAGAAGAACTTAGCTCCCAAGAGCTTGCACTTTGACATTTGAGGCCAGGCTTTCAAAAGAGCTCACCACATGCCAATTAAACATATTTCTACACAAGCTAACCCAATAAAAGACACACTGGAACAAATACAGCATTGCAAACCAGATTAATTTAAGCTGTCCCTGTAGAAGACAGACTCCCCAGCCAGCATAGAATCACAGAATATCAGGGTCGGAAGAGACCTCGGGAGGTCATCTAGTCCAGCCTTCTGCTCAAATCAGGACCAACCCCAACTAAATTATCCCAGCCATGGTTTTGTCAAGCCAGGCCTTAAAAACCTGTAAGGAAGGAGATTCCACCATCTCCTTAGGGAACCCATTGCAGTGCTTCACCACCCTCCTAGTGAAATAGTGTTTCCGGATATCCAGCCTAGATCTTCCCCACTGCAACTTGAGACCATTGCTCCTTGTTCTGTCATCTGTCACCACTGAGAGCAGCTGAGCTTCATCTTCTTTGGAACCGCCCTTCAGGTAGTTGAAAGCTGCTACCAATCTCCCTCACACTCTTCTCTTCTGCAAACTAAATAAGCCCAGTTTCCTTAGACTCTTTTCATGTCATATGCCCCAGCCCCCTAATCATTTTCATTGCCCTCAGCTGGACTCTCTCCAATTTGTCCACATCCTTTCTATATTGGGGGGCCCAAAACTGGACGCAATACTTCAAATGTGGCCTCACCAGTACCGAATAGAGGGGAATAATCACTTCCCTCGATCTGCTGGCAGTGCTCCTGTTAATGCAGCCCAATATGCTGTTAGTCTTCTTGGCAACAAGGTCACACTGCTGACTCATATCCAGCTTCTCATCCACTGTAATCCCTAGGTTCTTTTCTGCAGAACTGCCACTTAGCCAGTTGGTCACTAGTCTGTAGCAGTTCATGGGATTCTTCCTACCTAAGTGCAGAACTCTGCACTTGTCCTTGTTGACCCTCATCAGATTTCTTTTGGCCCAATCCTCCAATTTGTCTAGGTCACTCTGGACCCTATCCCTACCCTCCAGCGTATTTACCTCTCTCCGCAGCTTAGTGTCATCTGCCAACTTGTTGAGGGTGCAATCCATCCCATCATCCAGATCATTAATGAAGATATTGAACAAAACTGGCCCCAGGACCAATCCCTGGGGCACTCTGCTTGATACCAGCATCCCCCATCATGGCTCAGGGTAGCATAGCTGACTCTCCTCTCCTAGTATGCTTGCTGACAACTCTTTGGGCCTGCAGTGGTCTGCTTCTTCTTGTGACTCAGACCTCTGGTCAGAACATTTATAGTCCTCCAGACACCTTCTGGAGTAACAAAGTCCTAGGAACAAATAGTTCAATGACCTAGCATCAGGTGTTAGGCTGTAGTGGTCCTTACACCCATTGTCTCAGGGCTTCATGACTTCTCTGTCTTCCCAGGCTCCATGTTTCTCTCAAGGTGCACCCTTCTTTCAGTGCAGGGGCTTACAGGATTCCCTGCTGGAGTTCTCCAACAAATCCACAGTGAAAACAAACTTCAAAGACTTCTGTTTTCCTCAGGCTTGAACTTTCATCCATCTTAAGTTTCCCCTGCGCGACATTCCTCAGCTGAACATCAACGCTCGGGGCTGCCTCGCCTGGAGTCTTGCCTCTGTTTCAAGGCTCCCCTCAGGAGCCGCTTTCCCTGCTTTTCCTTCCATCTGACTCCTACCAGACCCTACCACAAGAGTGAGTATCTCAACCAAACTTCTTCCCTATCTCTCACTCAACTGAGTTCTTGGTCTTTGTAGGCCTTCCTGACCCTTGCCCAGCTGGGTTCAATCACTGCAATTAAGCCACCCAGTCAAAACTAGTAGGGAGACAGTTACTGCATCACGGGTACAGCTGAGCCGGACTCCCCTTTAAAGATCAGCTGGGCAAGAGCCTGCAGGAATGCTCCACATAGCATCTTACAAAACCTAAGGAATGTACAACTGACCTGATTATTCCCCTACCTGTGCTGTTCTTCATTGGGACTAATCACGTGAAAATGGTCAGACACACTCTTAACTACACTTTGAACAAATAAGGGCCTTAGTGCACAGAAACATACCTGATATGCTCTAACCTCGAGTTAACAATGGGCTGCTATCATTTCCTATAGCACATAGCATGATGGGCGGTGCTATGAAATCTTGTGGAATGGAGAATCTGATTTCACTTTATAACTCATTGTGAAAAAGAAATGTTTTGTCTGTTTTGAAACTTTTTGGACTCCACTAGATTGAAACATAAAAATCCAGGATTTAGTTATTGGCTATTAGTTCAATGCCTTATCACTGGACAGTTTTCATGAGAAGCAATGTGGTCTAATGATTGGCGCACAAGACTAGGAACTCCTAAATTCTGATTCTGAGTCTTCCGTGAAGTCGTTGTGTTGCTGGCAAATCCCTTAATCACTCTATGTGGGATTTGCAGAAGCACTGAGTGTGGCTAATTCTGATCTCAAGACACTCTGGTTTCAATGAGCGTGGGACTAACTCTGACCCCAAACTTCAATAGGACCAGCACTGACCAGAACTGAAAATTTTGCGTCTCTCATTTTTATCATCTGAGAAGTGGGGTTAATGACCTTTCTACCCCCCAGGAATGTTCTGAGGATTAATTAGTTAGATGTTATGTATATATTAAACAATTTAAAAATCATTTACATGGTTCAAATAATTAAAATGATTTAAATCATTTAGCTATAAATGATTAGTGCAATTAAATTTTGCACAGAGCTGTGAAGATATAAATTGCCCTATTAATGGTATATATCATTCTTTACTCTTATTGTAGTTCTGTACCTCTGAGTCATTAGCCTCATATCATCCTAAATGGTTCAAACTATCTCTTCCCACCACATTTTCTCATCAACAAATTTGAACCAAAATGTCCAGATTCCTTCATAATTTGCAGTCTTTGTCATGCCCTGGGCCACTGGTATTCCACAATTTCATGGTGGTGGGATCTAAACTTTACTACAGAGTTGTGTTGCAGAATCTAAGGTGTTTTTTTTAGAGTGGGCTAATCCTCATGGTTATGAAGAAAACCTTAAAGATGTCAACCAAGTGTAAATTGAGGCAGTATTGACTTCTTGAATCTGCAGCCAGCCTGAAACAATAGCTCTAAGAGGCGTGAACTGCCTCATTTGCACTTTAGGTCTAATAGTTAAATATAACAAATTGAGTTTCAATATTGCTGACTATTTTGCTGCTGATCATTTCTGCAGAATCATGTGTTAGTCCTGGAATGCCTCTAAAGCTTTTCCAGGATCCAAAACCAAATCAAAACTTCCAGTTTCCTCCTAGACACAGATTCTGCTTCCCCAGTAACTATTCTAGGTGTTGCATAAGTGTAGCTGACATAATAATAGTAATTATGATTGCATTATGCAACCGATTGCAGATGGCTGCCTGAGATTACTGAATTCGATAGCGGCATCACCTTTCTGTATTAGGTGGGGCTCATTTATTAGTATTGTGAAATATTATGGTTAGATATTTACCATGTGTAACTAATCCAGTAAAAAGCATTAAGAATAATGACTAATAGAACAGAAAATTGGGTTTGGACGAAACAATTATTTCAAGAAAAGTATCTGCAATCAGCTGAATTTTTTGATTTGTCATAAACGGAATGCCTGAAAATGGAAAACATTCCAATTTTTTGGCTGAAAATGGAAATATTTTTATTCTGAAATGCTGCTGCTGCCTCATGGGAGCTGTGGTTTGGCTGGCTCAGGTCTGCATTCTCCTCTTTGCGCCAGAGTTCCCAGCTGGACTTTGTGCCCATGATGCACTGTGGCAATGGGCCTGTCGTGATGCACTGAGGAGCACTGTGGAAGATGTAGTCTGACAGATAGCCTGGTCTATAGTGAACAATGAGAGTAGGAGACACTTGACTTATTTTGGGGAAGTTGTATGCACGTGTTACGCAGAGTTTCAGACTGGATAATCACAATGGCCCCTTCTGGCCTTGGACTCTCTGAACTACAATTCCCATGAGGCATCACTGTAGCATTCCAAGTGGAAATATTTTGTGTTTTTGCCAAATATTTTGGTTATTGATTTTTCATTGAAAAATTCCACAAAAGTTTCTGGGAAAAGAAACCAAACATTTTATGACCAGCTCTAATAACTAAGGATTCAGGCCCTGATCCAACCAACACTTACACTCGTGCTTAGCTTTAAGCATGTGAGCACTTCTACTGAAGTCCACTTCCTCCTTAATTGAATTGGCCTCTTTATCACTGACCCCCCACTTGGTAAGGCAACTCCCATCTTTTCATGTGCTGTAAAATATATATAGCTCTTGCTGTATTTTTCACTCCATGATTCTGATGAAGTGGGTTTTAGCCCATGAAAGCTTATGGCCAAATAAATGTGTTAGTCTCTAAGGTGCCACAATGACTCCTCGTTGTTTTTGCTGATACAAACTAACATGGCTGCCACTCTGAAACAGGACTACTAATGTGCTTGAAGTTAAGCACATGCATAAATGTTTGCAAAATTGGGGCTTGAGACTGTTATAATATCATAATGTAATATCATTGTAGAAAGCAGAAATCTTCTGGCACCTTCATGATCCACCCATATGATAACAACTCATTGAAGATTCATAGCCAGTTTGCGTGTCACTACGGCAATAAGAAGACACATCACTCAAATTGGGGTCACCCTCTAAACCATGCCAGAGCTCTTTAATAATGCTGAGTGTCTATCTTGAGAATATCAGTGTAGTAAACACAGCACAAAAATGGGATAGCCAGAATGCTTCATTCCATTCCTATGCAGCAGCCAGTTAGTCTTTGCCAACAAATGTGTTTTCTTTTTCGTAAGCTTCGATTGCTTATCCTTTCATTTTAAATCTCTTCTTTGCATATTTTAGCATGTAGAGCAAGAGTTGGCCAAGTATGATGCACTTTGGGAATCACAGAACCAACCAGACCCCACTGAAGGGTATGTAGTTTGCCATGTAGCATGGAGAATCCAAGCGAGAGAGCTAGAAGATTTCAAAACACCCTTGGGAGCATCATTAGGTAACTTATTTTGTCACTCTTTCACTTTATGAACTTCTACACTTTCTGGTTCTGGTCAGAGCAGTCAACAGTGGTGCTAATTAGGGCAAGTCAGGGCTGGAGTTGAACCCTCTGCACTCCAGGTTTTTGCACTTACTTAAAGCTCCATAGTCCATGGAGCCAGGGACCATGGCTGGATCACCTTTAAGCAGTGGTCCTGTACCAAATCAGTATAGCTGCTTCCAGAGCTCTCCAAAGCATTACTCTGGCTGCATGGTTGCAACACCACTGAAATTTGACCTGCTCATCCCTCCATGCAGACAGAGAGGCAGTTGAACCGAACAGTTTTGTGATCTGGCACACGGCGGGTCTGCGGGGGGGAGTTCTGGATGGCGGAGTGCAGGGGAGGCTGCTAAGTACTTGACTTTTGTCAGCAGCGGGTCATGTACTGTGTGGGTAAGGGAGAGGGGAGATTCCCAGGCTGAGGGAGACCGAGGATGCCAAGAAATATCTGAATTGGCACCACCGTCCGGAAACGGGAAATATAAAGACAAAATTCTTCCTCCTTCCTTTCTCTCCGTAGCCTGGGATAAAACTAACTCTCAATGAAACCAACAAGAGTTTCTTGCTGAACAGGGAGTGTCAGGCTCAAGACATTTCACAAGGGAGATCTTTCGGTTGTGTTCCTGATGATAGGGCTCACAATTCCTCACAAAATATGAACTGGGTTTTTATACTCAGTTCCAAAACAAGCTGAGTTTCACATGGCTTCTGATAGAGCTGGCTGATTATAGCAAGTAACCTATGTGTGACTATTTTCATAATAAAGGCCGCAGTTTGGTTTGATATTAACTATGGCATCATGCTGTCCTTTATGGTCAGTTGTTTGGGCAATTATTGGGTGTTCCTGAACAGATCCAAAAGTCCCAGCAGCTTCTCAAATTTTAGCACAATTCATTACATACCATTGGCATCCACTTTCCTCTCATTAAAAAAGTTAAGTCATCCAGTCAGGGAGGAAAACAACACTACAAAATAACCAGCTGCACAGCGAGAGTAAAAAACAGCGAATAGGCAAAGTGCAGGGTTCACAAACTATTCCTAAGCTGAAAGTCGTTCATCAAAATTCTCCAGTGAATACTTGAGCATAAGAAGTAGATTAGTACAGGGATTCTTGTTGTGTCTTTGCTCTTTATACAACATTAAGAATGAGGAAACGCAGGGACACAGCTGAGTTCCGAATAACTATGTTTACTAACTGTATGTTGCAAGGCCTTCTATGACTATATACACATACTGCCACTCTTTTAGGTTCCTGTGGCTTCTGCAATAGATGACCAGGGAGTCCACTAGAGGACTCCCAAACTATTTAAAGGGATATTACCCTTTAACAAATTATTGTTTTCAACTTGGGGATGAAGCCCTCCAGGGAGATCATAAATAGGCCAGGGGAGCAGGGAGGAATAGCCATCTGCCCCCTTTCTTGATGGGAGAGAGATCCCCAAACCTTTTGCGTTGTAACATGGAGTCACTGTATAGAAAGAGTTGAGAACCACTGATTTAACAGAAACCAGGGTCAGCTCAGGAAGAATTCATGACTAGGATAATTCTCCAAATTTGCAAAGAATATTTTTCACAATGAATAACTCAACAAAACTCTAACTGCAGGTTTTGATGGGAAAGGTTTGAACAACTCTGCCTATGTTTCATCCGAACAGAACTTAGACTTGAAAGCAAAGATCTGAAATATTGAATATTGAAATGCAGGAAGATAGATATGTACAAAAAGTGGATTAAACTTAATATACAATGGATTCAGAGGGCCATGTTTTGCTGTAATTTATATTCAAATCAGTTCCATTTTGGTAAATGGGATTTGCACTGAGTAAATCAGGACAGAATGCTACCCATTACTTTTAGGTTTCTTAAAGATCATAATTGGTTTCCTTACTTTTCAGAGTTAAATAGCGTGTGCACTATTGTGTGCACAGACTCTTTCAATTCTTAGTGCACATCCATTCCGAGCACTGGATTCCTTACCTGTGAGGCTAAAGAGGAGGAATTCCAAAAGCCTTTTTATGTCTTCCCTTTCCCATGTCATAACTCTGGATTTTGGGTTTGAGCCTTAGGTCTAGCTACAGCTAAGAAAGGAAATCCATCCCCTTGGAGACCATTGAGTGCAGCTGTTCTGACAATGAGCTGATACAGCCAGCTCCCTCTACAGCTTTACATTTCTATTCACAGTGTTAAAGAGTTCCCAGATTACTGTAGGTTTGTTCGTGCAGCATGACTGGTAGAACTGAATAAATCAATAATTTATCAGAGGAATTTCACTTCATTTTCTGTTTGTGGAATGTCCATGAGCAGATCACCATTGTCTTTAATCTGTTATTAATCAACAACATTTTTCACAAATTCCATTCACAATCTGAAATCGGAGCTGCAGTTCTTAGTTGTGATTGGTCACATAAATCACATGGCATCACTTTTCTCCGCAGTGGAGTAAGCTTAACTCACAGAATTAGGTTTTTGGTGTGAATGTGCAAGGAAAGAAAATCTGAAAAACTCTGTATCAGATTTTCCATTGCCCTTCACCGTGTGCAGTGAGGTACAACATTGCAACACAGGTGTCAATCATACTTAGACTGTAAGTTCTTCTGTTCTGTTTGTATAGCATTTTACATGCACTTTGCTATCACTTTGCACTGGCGATTGCAATCTGCGAGTATTGCAGAGAGTGACTAGAGAGTGACTAGAGAGGTTTAGGAAATGGAACTTCTCTTTCGCTGGAAAACCCATTTCTTTGTTTTCATCCCAAAATAGAACAAAAAATTGAAAGATAATTTTCCATAGAATGAACTGTTCCCCACATTTTTGATCTGGAAATGTCCAAATAATAACTGTCACTCCTTTGAAACAAAGTGTTTTATTTTGATATGTTGGCATTTTCAGCTTTTCAAAATACTGAAATATTAATTTAAAACTAGATTGGGAAAAACATGGGCTGCATTTACAATTGCTTGTATTGTAACCAGTGAACTATGAAACTATGAACAAGTTAAAACTTTCCTAGATTCTGAAGCACACTGCACAGTACTTACATTGGGATCTAACTGACCCCATGATCAAGCACATTTTTAAAAAGCTTCTACTATACAGGTGTTGAGGTCTAACTGCCCCTGCTTTAACAATGAATAGATAGCTACAGCAACACTAGAAAGGGAAGAAATGCAGCAATGTGGTAGTAAATGACCTACTTCTTTGGTGACAAGTTCTGAACATACAAAGTTTTTACCCTTGGCACATTTGATGTGTTTTTGTCTTGTTCTCTGGATGAGATGTGCATATCTTCTTTTCTTAGGCTCTCAATCAGAGCACTAGACATTGGTTCCCTAGAAGCCCGAGGAAAGGCTGCAATGTTCCTTTCCTGCACCAGAAGTTTCACCCATTTCTGTATTCAGGTCCCTGGGAAACATCCATCTCTTACTCAGGTTTATTATGCCATGTGTGAGTCAACAAATCCAAATAATATATGCATTCAGACATGCAGTGTACATGTGCCATGCCACAGTGGGTCTTTGCCCCAGCAACCGTATCTGTCAAGTGTGGGCTTGCCAAAAAATGTATCTGACTATTGTGACTCCAGAAACTCTTCCTAGCAAGTGTAGGCTTTTCAGAAAAATCAAATTGAAAGTGTTATCTTCAAAGAAATCAATTCGCTGGACGGTTATGATGATACATGAGGCAAAGGTTATCTGGGGTCTCATAGACCCTCCAAGACCCTTCTGGTGCATTTTTTTGAAAAACAAAAACCACAGAAACTATGTTAAAAACAATGCTGAAAGATTTGTGTCATAACTGCTGCCTCAAAATAAAAACAAGTTGATGCTAGAATACCTGCATAATTAATCTGGGGTCTAGCTAACCCCAGTACCTTTTGAATAACTTTTTTGCTACACTAAGACCACAACAGGTATGCAGAAAAAAACAATGCTAAGAGGTTGTTCTTATGATAAGTTGAGAATACTTGAAGAGAGGAGAGGCAGCGGTTTGCCTATCATGTTCTATTTAAATTTTGGTGTGTGTTTGGGATCCAAGAGACCCCAAAGACCTTGAAAGTACAGTACCTCCATTTTCCCCACTAACTGCATGAAGGGATCTAGCTGACCCCATTATTTTTTAGTGACTTGTTTCACTACACAAAAAACACAACAGGTGGGATAATAAAATCAACGTGGAAAGATTGAACTCATACTCGTACTTAATGTATGAAGAGGCACAGGTTTGATACAAAAAAAATTGTATTTAGATTTTTCTGCAAGATGGGGGTCAGCTAGACCTCAAAACATTAGCACGGTTATGTTGTTTTATAGTTAGTGTGGCTGGGACAATACAGTGTGTTAGCAACAGTGCTACAGGGTAAGTTATTCTCCAGATTTTACCACCAGTTCTGTGGTTTAAGTTAGAGCTGCATGATAGAATGAGAAGAATGAGGATAACTATACTGACTGCCTTTGTAAAGTGCTTGGGGATCTACTGATGAAGAGTGCTGTATTAGAGAACAGGGTTATTTGTATAAAATAACTAACACAAGTGTTCTCCCCCAAACCCAAATGCAACTGTTTTTAGTCAGCCAAGCTTCTTCTTCTTCTTTATTTAAATCTTCATTTCTCTCTCAACTTCTTGGGACAGTTGAAACAAAGCACCAAGTACATTTATAGCACAACAAACAACAGCAATGATTAGCTGAAAAGAACAGTCAGCCAAAATACCACAAGAGAAGCTATTCCTGCAATATTCCTGATCCATCTGGAAGTACTGGAAATGCTGTAAAAAAGCCTGTTCTTGTAGGATTTTTTACCAAAGCAGTTCAGCCAAGTTTGGATAGCTGGATGCTTCCAATATTTGTCCATCTTCAGTTACATTTTACCACTTCTTTGTTTTAATACCCCAAAGGAATCAGAAGATCACTAGCTATATAGCTATAGTTCCATTCCTGTAGTAGGTTGGCAGCTCAGACATTAATATTTTGTCATCAAAGTCTCTCTATGAAGTAGGGAGCTACTATTATTCCATTTTACAGGGGGGAAACTGAGGCACAGAGCTTCAGTGACTTGCTCCAAGTCACGCAGGTAGTGTAGGTCACAGCTGGAGACTGAGTACAGATTTCCTGAGTCTCAGAGCAGCATCTTCACAGCAGGCCATCCTTCCTCTAAAGAATAGCATTTGGCAGCTTATGACCATGGGGAAACTGCACTACTTTTTCACTTTTAAACATCAGAGTTTTTGTCAGGGCTTGACAGGAAGGGAGGTCGAATCTGTGAGTCAGTGTTTCAGTGTCCCTATTCCCCTGCAAGCCACTCTTTTCCCTCAGAAAGTCATAACTTGGCAGAGTCCCAGACTGAAACACGCTTAGCTCATGACTAAGAGGAAGACTGCGGAGTATGTGTGGGGCGGGGGGTATTCTTCACGTGTCCATTTAGCATGTGTTTGAGAATCCATGAGTCATGCAGAAAGGGGGACTTCCCAGAGAGGAATGTGAGTGCCAGCGTGTAATCTGAACCCATCTGATACAATCAAAGAAACCCGGAGGGGGAAACTGACAGCTAAAGCCTGCACTGGCCTACCCCAGCAGTGCACCAGGCAGGCAGAGCTGATTGATGTTACATTGGCTGGCAAAAGCTTTTAATATTTGAATGAAATTATGAAAAAAAAACCCTTCAGATTAACAAACCAGTGGCCTTTTGTGTGAAATTGTTCCCACCTACTTTGTCTGTTGTGAAAGTCCAGATAAACTAAAAATAGAGCAACCATCTCTGACTAAGAATCCAACATACAAATCACCCTCCGTCTCTTTGTTCCCCCTCTATTGGCATTAGGCAAGGGTCCAGGCACTTCTAAAATGCTGTTTCAAGGAAAACCTGAACTTGGAAAAAAACAAAGCACAACAAGTCTTCAGTAGCCAGGAAGTACGGGGGCAAATCCCAGCTTCTCTGCTGGCGAGCCTTGGGCAGAGCACTGTGGTTATGACTAGGGTTGTGGTAGTGCCTACAGGCCTTCAATGAAATTGGGGCTCCGTTATGTTTGGTGTTGGACACACACATACAAAGACAGTCCCTCTCCTGACATGTTGGTGATCTAAATAGACAAGGCAGAGTGGGAAGGAAATCAGGGAGCAGAGAGAACCAGTCTACGGTCACACAGAAGCTCAAGTCTACAGCACTCAAGTCTTCTGAGTCCCAGCCAACCCACTGGACTGCACTGCTTCGCTCCTGCTCTGTAGCCTTTTTGGATAGGCACATCAGATATAACCCTGACTTTGGCCCTAACAATCTGCTATATGGCTTTTTTTTAAAGAGGGCACAAGAAATGCCAAGAGTAAACTGGATTTCCAATTGTTTCTCCAGGCACTGGAGTCGGAGGAGGGACATGCCGGCTGCTTCCTGGGAGCCACACAGCACAGAGGCTAGCAAGGAGCCTGCCATCCCTAGTGCATACCGGCACCAACCAGACAATCAATGGCCTACTCAGCGGTGCTGACTGGAGCCACCAGGATTCCTTTTCAAGCTGGTGTTCCAGCTGAACACCGGACATCTGGATACCCTATGTAGAGACACATGGAGAGAGCAAGTGCCATGCGTTGCCCCCCAAGTTAGGTCATATCCACCATATCATGAGCATAGTTCTATAAAGAATATGGAGTGTAACGTCACAGCAAGCATTCGGTAATTCTCCAAGACACTGACTCTAGGTTCAGTGGAGGTGATAGTAAATAAAAGCATTTCACTAAAAATAGGCTCTGCTTCCTCACTAATATTCATCCTCAGCCCCCATAAATACACTTGTAACAAGGCATGGGGATTGGCCTTGCAAACCATGTATCCACACTGCCTGGCCAGATCCTATCCTGGCTCCTGAAGGAAGTCTGCTCCCATGTGATGTAGTGACCCTGATATCATGGTGGGGGACCTGCTCTATACTGATGGGTGAATAAGCATTAATTTCCACCATGCAACTGAAGGGGAGATGGTGCCACAGACAGAAAGTCTGTTGCCCCATAATAGCAGTGAGCATGAAATGCTGATGTGCAGTCAGTTTTAGCATCACCATATTCAGAGTTGTATTTAAAAGCACAGTGGTGTTACTGCTCAGTGTACTCACACAGCAGGTATCTGGCTGCTTCACTGCAATGCTTACTTTCAGCGTACTCAAGACCCTCTTTCAGAGTTAAGTCCATGCAACATACCAAAGGCCTGAGTAAAAGGAGGACACTCGCTTCTCCAGAGTCAGCTTGGTTTGAAGTTGCAGTCTCTTTTCCCTGCTCCTGTGACCCCCTGTAGGTTGTTGATCTCACCAGGTGGGTCTTCAGTGGCTGAGCCCTTCAGCTAAGTCACACAACCAACAGATGATTGGATGATTCCCTTCCAGGGTAACAAAGTTCAACAAATGGCCAGCTCTCACCAGGGTCTTCAGCCCCATCTCTGGGCCTGTTCAAATTCCAGCCCCTTTCTCTGGCTTTTAGTAAAGAGTCCTGTCTCCTCTTTGGGACTTAGGCCACTTCCCCACCAGTTCAGTGAGTGGGAAGAGTACCCAGCCAAGCCTCTATTCTGAATCCCAACCAGGGACCCAGTAAGCTGCATCCATGTACTGCTTTCCTTAATAGTTGCTGCGTCCCACTCAGTTCTGTCACTTCCACCAGTTACTGTAGGGTTCCAGTCCTTGGGTTCACTCCATCTGTTCCCTGCTTGAGCAGGGTCTCTCCCAGATGGCCTTACCTGGAGAGTTTCACCATCTTCCAAGCCTTCCTCCAGCTTCTGGTCCCAGCCACGTACTGACCCATGGGCAGCCCCTGCAGCCCCTTTCATCTGAGCTTGCTGGGCACTGATTGGGTTTTTGTGTATAGCCTTTCGAGGCAGCCCTGGAGGACACATCTTCACTGCTCTTTTCTGGGGCAGGGTGTGGTATAAGTGACCATGGGACTTCCAGCAGGGGCCTCGAAGGGCCAGGTATACCCCATCACTGCCAGATTCTCAGTAGCTTCAGATCAGAGCTCTGCTTGATGCAGCCTCCATCCTGCGGGCACAAGTTAGAGCAGCTCAGTGGTTGCTCTAACTTTCAGCAACTGAAACAGACCCCTACGGGTCATTCAACCAACCACACATATTGAAGTGCAGTGTACTCCAGCCACCCCCTGCAGAATGGTCCTGTGCTAGAAGAAGAGATTTGGGTGGTGGAGAGCTGGCTTTACATCTCTGGGGGTCTCCTGTAGAACTGGGGACTCTGTTGCTCCTTTAGGGCAGTTTTATGTCTCCACTGACAGGGTTAGGGAGTAAAGTCCTTTATCTACAAACAGCTACAAGCTCGGTGGTAGGGGAAAAAAGCAGGTTGTTCTATCCCGAAACTCGAGAGCCATAGATAGGAAGTGATCGTGCATGACGCTGAGTACCACCGAGCAGTGCTGAGTGTCAGTTCCCCATTGCTGTACAATGGATTTGAGAGCCAAGTCAGGCCCGTTGATTTATAAATTGCTTTGGGATCCTTTGGGCTGAAAGATGTGATGTATTATACATACATTCACACACCTCTGGCTTGTCAGCCCACTCAGCCCTGCTCCCTGAAACAAGGCCGCCTGACCTCAAAGCTTTCCATTAAGCTACGTCTCCATTACACACCACTGGCTACAGCGTGTCATTTACATGAAGCTACATGCGCAGTGAAAAGCCCACCGTGTCCATCCTGTGGTATGTAACTACACACGTCTAGCAGAGGGGAGGCAGCGGGGAAGGGCTGCAGCAGCAAGGAGACAGTGGGACACTACACGGTTAAAAATAGCCAAGAAGGCGAGGCCCTGCTTGAGCAAGTAGAGAGTCCCCTAGGGTATGTACCTGGTACATAAGGTGTGTCTTGCCTAAGCCAGGCCTCACCATCTACGCTGCTATTTATAGCCATGCTGTTGGGTCAGAGAGGGGGGCTACATGGAAGAAGCGCAGAAGTAGATGCATCCTGAGTTGGCTATATGGAAGCAAATAGCCTGGTAAACACACACACACATACAAAAACCTGCTGAGTACCTACCAGGTGGACCTGGCACAATTTTATCCTTAGATGGTTCAGAGGTTGAACCAATGAGAAGGGAATCTGTAGACTAGGATACATTCTAATCAGACAACATTGTCAGTAGCTTGTGCTTCTTTCTCCCATTAGTTAGTGTGGCTTTCAATGAAAAAAGAAAAATAAATACAAAAGTAGGACTCAAAAATAACTGGGCCTGGGGGAATGGAAGAGGGAAACATCCTCACTCTCTGTCAGGTTCCAAGTAGTTGCAAGAAAACATGTGACATGCTGGCTGTGGTTGAGCATAGCAGCCTGTCGATATGTAGTTGGCTCATTTTGGCAGAGGGCATGTCTACTTACTTATGAACCTGGGCATTTTCTTGTCCACCCGGGGGCTGAAGTGGGACAGGATCCTGATATCAAGTGTAGCACCAGAAGAATAATGATTTTATTGAGGAGTTCCTAAATCCCACTTTCTAGACTGACCTTCATCATCCCCATGCAGAGCTGGCCAAGTGATTCACAATATAAATCCCATCCTTTTATTTGTTTTTCAAAGTTTTTGGCTTTGTAATAACAACAAATATATTTTGCTTTGTAGATTGTTTGTGACCTGGTCCTGACATATATTTGATGTTTAACATGTGAGCTGTTTACACAGGAAGGGTAGATCACATTTCTGCTTACAGATAAGATCAGTATGACTCTTAGGATCAGCTTTCCTCATAGAATATTCAGGGATATAAATTTGGAACTCAGTTTTCCGTCAATATTTAGCACTATTGTCTTTGAACTGGTCACCGGGGTAAACATTCTTGTGAGTAAATAGTCAGGGAACCAGTACAAAAGGGGCATACACACTTTCAGAGCAAACTCATTTAAAAGTGTGAATGAAGACTTACCAGAATTTTGGTACAGTATTCCCAGAACCAAGAATTCCAGGAGAGAGCCCTAACTTTGGAATGTCTATGAGGTAACACCAATCCAATATTCCTTTGATATGGAGAGAAAGAATAGAGATGAAAAGCACTTCAAATATACACCACTACCCTTTTTTAAAAAATTCCGTGGTCAGTGTTTTAGAGGCTTTCCATATCTGCCCACGTCTAATTCCACATCTGTATTTATTAGGCATTTATCATAGCAGACAAGACTGGAACACTCTCCCAATGTGATAATTTCTCATTTTTTCTGCAGTAAATTGAAGGCTATTAATCTTCGTTCATAAAATAAATATTTCTGAAGGCTCTTGTTGAACTTTTAACAGGAACTCTGTGTTTGAAGAACGTTCTTTCCCTTGAACAGCCCCATCTGTTGTTCGTTTTCAATTGTCCTGACTGATAGGGCTTCTCTATGACCTTTATGTGCCAAAAGACAAGTGTCATTGCTTGCACGATGGATTATCACACATACTCTCCACCCTGGGAAATCTGTGTGGACGGAAATGTGGACAGAGTCTGGAAACACACACATGCCTGTCTTCAAGTATGAAGATGCACACACGCACACATTTATAATCTGGACAGAATAACACCCATTGAACTAAAACTGTCGGGATTTTCCCTTTCACAGTGAGGTGGTGGGACTGTACTTTTACACGTGTTTCAGCTGTGGCATTGTGGTATGCAGCTTTAGTGCCTGTTTGCCCCAAATGTAGGGTCCTGGAGTGTTATTTTGGCTAAGGGGCAAAGACTAAGGTTACTGTGCTCCCCTTTAAGGGCTCAGACCTTTGAGGGAAGGAACTGGTCAGGGACAAAGAAGAGCATTGTTGATTTCCATTGTCCCCAAACCCTAGTTTCATTGTCACCCTTTCCTTAGCCTTTATTTCCCGCTGGGTTCCTACAGCTAATTTAGAATCCAGCCAGGTGTAAGAGTAGTTCAAAGACTCAGCCTAGCTCTCTAAATACCGTATATAGGCTCGGTCTGCTATAGGAGGAGTTGTGATTTCTGTGGTACTGATATTTGCCAAGTAGATTCCCATCCGTGCTCCACATGTATCTAATTATTCTCCTTATCACCAATCAGGAGTGCCAATTGCTGTAAGGAGTAGAAAATGAACAGATAAGATCTCTGAGTGAGCAGTTTGCCCACAATTAATAATAAGCAAGTTTGGCATCTGGCCAGCAGCTGTTGGTTTCCTAAGTAATAAATGAGGGACTGAGACACATGGGAAAGGAACAGAGTGAAATTGGTAAAATAAAGTCAGAGGATTTGCTTCCAGATCGTGTTCTAACATGGCAGAGACATTCCAGAGGGAGAAAGAAATAACTCTGACGATGACTCTTAACACAGGGTGTTTTGGAGTTCTATGTGTGGGCTGGTCTCCATGCATGGCTAACCTGATTTCATTTATGTTGTAATTTCAAACTGATTCAGTTAAGCCAGTGCAAAAGGCTGTGTGAACATTTTTATTTCCATTGAAACTAAGTTGATTCTGGTTTAGTTTAAATGGATTAGGAACAGGTGGATGCTAAACTGAAATAAGCCCACACCCATCCATGCTGACGGGCATCAGCCACAAGCCTGGCTGCGTAGTTTTGTCTCACCTCATGCATTGGAGGCTGCCAAAGTTAGGGTCTAGCAGAACAAAGGGAAATCAAGTTCTGTAAGTGAGAACCAACGCCCGATACCACTGGAAAGATCTGTTACAGGAACCATCAGCATGGGTTCCCCAGCTGATACTGATGGGGAGGGCAGAAAGAGGTGACAGTCCTCAGCTCAGGAAGGTTGTGTGCAAACATTGCATTTCTGCCCCCTGCCTGTCCTAGGTAGGCTAAGCCCTAGAGAATTCTCTCGCATAGATTAAAGCAGCCTGAATGTGGCTCTAAATTGAGCCAGCTGATTGTGGCCTCAAAGGGCTGATACAGCAAAGGGGGATTATAAGGGTATAGGGCTCTCTGAGCCATGTCCCCTATCCTTCAGCTACACTTGATGTACCAGGAGCAAGGAAGCTGGAGGAAGAGCATAGGAGACTTTATAGTCATTATATGCACGCCATGGATCCTTCTGTGGTTGGTTAAGATAGCTTTAGGGCACATGGATATGGAGAGTGGAGGACAATGCTGCCCTAATTCAGCCCAGGAATGGGGCTGACGACTCTATTTGCCTACTATTGACTTGTAGAGCTAGTAACTGACACCTTGGTTACGCTCAGAAATGAACAGGCAGCCAGTGCAGAGCACAGAGCAACAGCAGCATGTGCTCATATTGGCATACAATGCTCAGGAGGTGGGAGGCTCACAGGATTCAGCTCTAGAAACCCCTGAGCAGTCATCACAAATAGTCTTGAGTGCATTGTTGAAGTCCTGCTTGGCGAGGAAAAAGGTATGGATAACTGTGGTTCTATCTGCTACAGAGAGCAAGGGATACAACCTCTTGGTTCGCCATAGTTGGAAAAACACTAAAAAAACACATAAGGACCTGATTCCTCATTGCCTGGCCCCATAGGCAGTTACTGATACTTGTCCAAATAAGCGTCAGTCTTTATCAGTCTGTTTTAGGAAGGCAGTGTGGTCTAGTGGGTAGGGCTCTGTTGTATGAAACCTAGGTTTTATTCATGGCTCTGCCACTGACCTGTTCTGTGACTTTGGGCAAGTCACTTCGCCTCTCTTTGTTCCTATTTCCCATCCTCCCCTTGTCTATCTAGATCGTAATCTTTCTGAAGCAGGGTCTGTCTCTTACATGTCTGTACAGTGCCTAGCACACTGGGACCCCAGTCTCATTTGGGGCCTCTAGGCTCTATTGGAATACAAACGATAATATTCTACACTCCCCTTGCATGGGTGTACATGCCTACACACGCTGCATGGTAGTGGAGAATTGAGCCTTAAAAATAGAGTTCGATGCAACACAGCAAAATGTGGGGGGGGGGAGTTCAGATGGGATTTTCCTGTTTTGAGATGTGTAAAAAACATTCATAAAAAAGTAGTGTCTCCTGAAGAAGTGTTTGAGGGTTTTTTGCATACACCTTTCCTTTAAACCACCTTCAACCTCTCTACATCCATGTGGTTAAGAAACCATGCTGGCTTAATGAGGAGATCTTCAACTACCTGAAACTCAGAAAAGATTTATACAAATTTTGAAGAATGAATATTAAAAAACAACAATAACAACAACGCAACCATATAGGGACAACATTAGAAAAGCTAAGGCACAAAACAAGATTAAATTACCTAGGGACAGAAAGCGCAACTAAAAACATTTTACAATATATCAGAAGCAAGAGAAAGACCAAGGACAGAGTAAGACCATTACTCAATGAGGAGGGAAAGACTAACAGAAAATGCAGCAATAACCAAAAAAGATTAGTAGTGATCAGACAACTAGCACAATGAACATTGGTGTAAATGGGGTAGGATCTGGGACTAAAATTGGGAAAGCACAAGTTAAGAATTACTTACACAAGATGGATGTCTTCAAGTCAACATGTACTGAAGAAATGCATTTGAAAATACTTAAGGAATTGGTGAAGATCCATTAGCAATTATTTTTGAGAACTCATGAAGCATGGGAGAGATCCCAGAGGACTTGAAAAGGGCAAATATAGTATCTATTTATAAAATGGGGAATAAGGACAACCCAGGGAATTATAGACAAGTCAGCTTAATTTCAGTACCCAGAAAGATAATGCAGTAAATAATCAATCAGTTTGCAAGCACCTCGAAGATAATAAGGTGATAAGTAACAATTGACATGGATTTGTTGAGAAAAAATCCTGTCAAACCAACCTAATATCTTTCTTTGACAGAGTAACAAGCTTTGTGGAGTGGGGGGAAACAGTAGATGTGATAATCTCAACTTTAGCAAGGCTTTGGATACCATATAACGTGTCTTTCTCATAAGCTTAGGGAACTATAGCCTAGAGAGTAGTTATCAATGGTTTGCAATCAAGCTGGAAGGGCATATTGAGTGGGGCCCAGCAGGGATCAGTCCTTGATCCAGTTGCATTCAATATCTACATAAATGATTTATAAGTGGAATAGAGTGTACACTTCTAAACTGTGCAGATGATGCCAAGCTGGAAGGGGTTGCAAGCTCTTTGGTGGACAGGGTTAGAATTCAAAATGATCTTGATAAACTGGAGAACTGGTCTGAAACAAACAGGATGAAATTCAATAAGGACAAATGCAAAGTACTACACTTGGAAAGGAATAATCAATTGCACAAATGCAAAATGGGAAATGACTGCCTAGGAAGGAGTGGATCATAAACCAAATAGGAATGAATAATGTTATAATATTGCAAAAAAAAGCAAACATCGTTCTGGGATGTCTTAGGAGGAGGAATCTGTATTAGCAAGACATACTGTGATGCATTCGCATGACACAAGAAATGTTTTGTTTCATGCTAGTCAGTGTAATAATGCCTCAGCTAGAGTCCTGTGTCCAGTTCTGTGCACCTCACTCTGGGGAAAATGTGGACAAACTGGAGAAAGTTCAGAAGAGAGCAACAAAAATTATTAAAGTTCTAGAAAACATGACCTGTTGGGAAAGATTGAAAAATAAAAAAGGGGTGTTGTTTTGTCTGGCAATCAGAAGACTGAGGAGGGAAATGACAGTCTTCAAAAACTTCCCAACTAGCTTGGCTAGACATAAATATAGAATAGATCTAGATTGTTATAGATGGACCAAGACAGGTGAAAATATCTAGTCTAAACTGGACTGTAATCTCTTTGGAACAAGAACAGTCTTTTATTCAGTTCTTGTAAAGCGTCTAGCACTATGGCTTCCCAGTTAGGTGCTGCTGTAATACCAAGTGGACATCACACGAATAGCAGGGAAACGTAGCTCAAACACTAAAGGAAAGACAATGTAAAGAGTGCAGAATGGTTTGTCCTTATAATACAAGACACAGGAGATACAGAATGCCGTATTTGGGATACAGCATCAAGAGCCTTAAAATCAGTTAGCCAGAAAGAAATGTCAAGATTCAGATAGAAATGATATAATTTAATCACAACTGCGTGATTAATATATATTATAATGAACTATGGTTCATATTAAAGATTGTTTTATAAAGTCCTTTAGTTTAATAAACACAGCGAAAATCAGAAAAAAGTAAGGTTTATGTATATTGTTAACCTCTCCATGAAGGAATGTGTGAATGACCACTGAAAGAACGTGCAGCTAGAAATGACTGACTTGACATACTTGGCAAATCTTGCAAGATGTGTGACTGCAAGCATAAACGTGGCTGCAAATAGGTTCAGACACATACCGCATCGCAGTCTTCAGAACCTAGCGTGGGGCTGTAAAGTTGTAGTGTCAATGTTTGGGCTGGGGCTGGAGCCTGAGAGGAGGATCTCAGAGCCTGGCCTCCAGTCTGAGCCTGAACATCTCCGAGTCTGCTGCCACAGGCCAGCCACAGGCCTTTAGCTGCAGTGTAGTTACACCCTAGCATGCTGCACACCAGCTGGCTGCATGGAACCCGCTGCTGTGCACTACAAGTCCCCCAGCACTCTTAGTCTCTTAAGCAGTTGTTCTCAGCTACAGGTAATGGAGTTCACTGCTCATCATGCCTGGGGGAAATTATTTGCACATTAACTTGTGAAAAGAGAGCCCCATATATCTACTTGCACCAGGTTACGAAGGGATGTTGTGCAATCCCCATAATTGGAGGTATTTCAGAAAAGATTGACAGTCCAGGTGTAGACATACCATACTTAATTCTGCTGAAGTGAGGAGGGATGGGCTGGGTGACGTCTTGAGGTTGCATCCACTCTGATGATCTGTACAAGTGACGGCAAACTACCATGTGAATTACTGCAATAATTTAAGAAGCTGGGTGATCTTCAGTTCTGTAACATTCTGTGCTGTTTTCAAAGAAACTTTTAATTAAGGATTTATTTTTAGACTGTTTTGCTATCTGGAAATTGAAGGGTTGGGCTTTTTTTTTCTTCTCAATGATTGAATCATTTGAGAAGACTGTATTGATAAACTCTGTGCTCATTTTTACTTATGCTGGTGCAACAGGTGATGATAAAGCAATGACTGGCATGGCTACTGAAGTTAATCCTGTCTGTTTTGTACCAGAGGAATCTGTTTTTAATTATATGCAAGTAGATGGCTTCTGCGAACTTTTTCACTCAGACGATAGGATTAAATCTAAAGTTATGATGTAACATCTTTCCCCAGCTCAAAAAGTCACAAATACAGAATTAAAGGTATAGAATCATAGAATCTCAGGGTTGGAAGGGACCTCAGGAGGTCATCTAGTCCAACTCCCTGCTCAAAGCAGGACCCACCCCAACTAAATCATCCCAGCCAGGGCTTTGTCAAGCCTGACCTTAAAAACCTCAAAGGAAGGAGATTCCACCACCTCCCTAGGGAACCCTTTGGGGACTCTTTGTTTTGTTCTGTGTTTGTACAGCTCCTAGCACAAAAAGGTCCTGGTCCATGACTAAGCCTCCAAGGCACTACAATAATAAAAGTGATAAATAACAATTTTAAAAGTTAAAAATAATAAGCCAGAATCCTTAACCCCAATAAGGTGCCTTTGCACAGTTCCAGTTGATGATAAAGAACAGCAAAATTGGCAAGCTCAGGATTCTTGCTGTAAGGGGTGTGCCCAGAGGAAGGGAGGTGTGTAACTTAGTTCCACTGGATTTGATGAATGGGTTCCAGGCTTACTGTGATGTTGTGGGAGATGGAACATGCCTGTAAGATCAAGTTACCTGTTCTGCTAAAAAAATATTATAGTCAGGTTCACCTGAGATTTGGAATCATCAAAAAGAGTTTAATCAGGAGAGAATGCTAATTATGGCTTTAGGCCTTATGTGTAGATGCTAGTAAATCAGATATTTTGCTTAGTATTTTGCTGTATTTTAATATAGGATTGATTGGGTACGGTCTACCCAGAAATGCCATGTATAAGGTAATGAATGGACTACATCTGTGTGGAGCAGCATTGTTGGGGAGAATTAAGGATGCCCTGATTTAAGCCAGCTGGTTATGATCTCCAATGATAGTGACTGGCTGAGTCCAGCTGTGTTCCATTCCCCTTCTCTGCCCAAATCGTCCCCTATACCAAGAGGCTCTTGGTATAAAATCTGATTTTCCCTCATGCTGGTTATCCACGTTAAATAACCAACGGTGAGAACTCAGCTTTCTTTCTAGTGAAGACAAGGCTTGAGAATCCCAACTCTTCCCGGGGGCATTCTGGCTCCTCGGTGTTGCTTGAATAGTACAAAAGAGCCTGTTGTGTGGAGAGAGTATTTGGGGGGACAAGTTTTGCCCCCTAAAAAGTGCCCTATTAAAATGAATGGGAACTGTTGGGGACTCAGTATTTTTGAAACTCAGGCCAATTATTTAGGTGTTTAAAGAACCACTCCTGCAAAGACTTATGCACTTAAATTGTCTCCTTAACTTCAGTGAAACGCCTGAGACACAGCACCCAAGGGAGTACTGAAGAGTCTGCAGGAAGAGTGCCTAGTTAGGGATAGAGGAGTCCAGCATTAGGTACCTGTTTTCAAAACCTTGGCTGAAATGAAATAGCAATTGATGAAAACATTCAGACAAAAGATGAATCAGCCCAAGTCCTTCCCCAAAGTGGATTAAACATGAGACTGGGACTCAGGAGGCCCAGCTTCTAATCTTGGCTTGACCACTGTCCTGCTGAGTGACTTTGGGCAAGTCACTTTCCCCCCTATGCCTCAGTTTCCCCATCTGTAAAATGCTAGGTATTATTTCCATCAACACGTGTCCCCACACTATGTACTTTCAGGCTGGCCAGTGTGGCAGACCCAGGCCAGTGGGGTACAGGAGTCTGGTATAGGGCAAATATACTGGTCACTGGGTGAGTAGTTTTCTGTTCCCTGAGTGACCTGAGCAGGGGCTGCACTAGAGTAATCAGGAACTTGCTAGAACCAATTAAGGCAGACAGGCTGATTAGAACACCTTGCAGCCAATCAAGGAGGCTAATCAGTGGCACCTTGGGTTTAAAAAGGATCTCACTCCAGTCAGGGAGGGGGAGTCAGGGAGAGGAAGTGAGTGTGAGGAGCTGGGAGCACGAGGCGCAAGGAGCTGAGAGTGAGGCGTGGCTGCTGTGTAGGACAAGGTACTCAACATATCAGACCCAGGAGGAAGTCTGTGGGGAGATAAAGAAAGTGTTTGGAGGGAGGCCATTGGGGAAGTAGCCCAGGGAGTTGTAGCTGTCATGCAGCTGTTACAGGAGGCACTATAGACAGCTGCGATCCACAGGGCCCTGGGCTGGAACCCGGAGTAGAGGGTGGGCCGGGGTTCCCCCCAAACCTCCCAACTCCTGATCAGACACAGGAGGAGTTGACCCAGACTGTGGGGAAGATCACTGAGGTGAGCAGATCTGCCAAAATAAGTGCAGGACCCACCAAAGTAGAGGAGGAACTTTGTCACACCAGTAACAGAAGCCCTGCAGATCCTGAGTATAAACATCAAAGGCATCTAGCACAATGGATAGACACCTCTAGCACTTGTGTAAATCAAAATAAAATATTCAGATGGTATTTCCTCCCCAGCTTGAACAAGGAAATCCTGATGAGATCCTCAGGAAACAGACTGACTTTGCAGCATTCCCACCCTGACTCCTAGGTGGAAAGGGCTGTGCTTTAGAAGAGCAGCTGAGCTTCTGGAAGGGTGATGTAAACAAACCTGCTGAGTTTGTGGGGATTTGCTCACTGCTAGTTAGAGCCTATAGATTCCTGTTCCCATGCCGCACACAAGTGGATTACATGCCTCAGACTGTGGTTTACCTATTACGACAACACATTGATAACTAAAACACGTAGGTGACCAATCTCAGACTCAGAAGAGGAGTTTCTCCAGTTTGCCTGTAACTAGGTTGCTTCTGCATCGCCTAACCTGCATGAAACAAAAAACTTGACAAAACTGGATCACCAGAATGTTTCAAAGGGTCAAGTGGCTCATGTCTCGTGGGGCTGGCTGGGCTCACCCCCTGCTCCAGGCACTACAATCTCTGGGGTCCCAGCGCCACTCAATTTCAGCCCAGCCACAGAAGTGATGTGCAGGGAGGCATTTGAGAACACATCCCCTTCCCCCCCCACCAAGATTTCTGCCAGGGTTCACACCAGAACTATTTAGTGAGGGCTGCTGCCCTCCTTCCCTTTGCCTTGCCCACGAGCTGCCCCAGCCCGTGTCTTTGCAGAGCTCATCCCTTCCCCCTCCTCCTCTCTGTGGCTGGAAGCAGCTCCCATCCCTTCCCACCTGCACTGCCCGAAAAGCAGCCAACACCTCCAGCTGCTGCTGGCCACCAGCATATCCCAGACACCTCCTGTGCCCCGGCTGCAGCACAGGCAGGAAGGGGGTAAAAAGGCAGTGTGCACTGGGGTCCCTGGGAACTTGCAGGGGTGGCTGGGATATGATGGAGAGGAGGAGGTGACACTGAACCCCAGCCCACAGAGAGTGCAATGAGGGGTCTAGTGCAGCCTGGTTCCTTCCCAGGGCCAGAGGTACCTCCTGACATTGCCTGCCCTGGGCACATGGAGCAGCAGCAGCCAGGTAGGGCAGCCTCCTGCACATGCCCCTGGGCGAGGGGTTTGGGGGCAAGGACAGGGTGCAGGCTCCAGGAGGGAGTTTGGGTGCAAGTTGAGGCTCAGGGCTGGGGCAGCAGGTTGGGGGCAGGAGAGGGTGTGGGGTCTGGGAGGGAATTAGAGTGCAAGAGGGGGTCCCGACCCGGGGGAGGGGGTTGGGGTGTGGGAGGGGTTTGTGCTCCAGCTGGGTGGTGCTTACCTCAGGCAGCTCCCAGAAGAGACCAGCATGTTTAGCTCCTAGGCAGAGGGGCAGGGGGTTCTGCGCACTGCCTGCCAGGGCCAGTGCAAGGATGTTTCATCTCCTAGGCGCCCCACCCCCCCCAGCAGCTCCCCACCCTCCGCCCTGAGGCACCCCCCGTGCCCCAGCTCACCCCTGCTCCGCCTCCACCCAAGCACACCATTGCTGCTTCACTTCTCCTACCTCCCAGGCTTGCAGCGCCTAAGCTGATTGGCGCCGCAAGCCTGGGAGGCGAGAGAAGTGAAGCAGCCATGGTGTGCTCGGGGAGGAGGCAGGGCTGGGGTGAAGAGTTCCCCTGCACGCTGCTCCCCCCTTACTTGCTGCGGACGGCCCTCCATGCTCCTTCCTGCCCCAGCACCCTGCGTCTAAATGCCGGCAGCGACCAGGGCAGCCGAAGATCCAGCTGATGCTGTCGCTGCCAAAGAAAATGCCGCTCCCCAAATGCTAGCGCCCTAGGTGACCGCCTAAGGGCTTGGCTACATTGGCACTTTACAGTGCGGCAACTTTCGCGCTCAGGGGTGTAAAAAAACACCCCCCTGAGCGCTGCAAGATACAGCGCTGTAAAGTGTCAGTGTAATCAGGGCGGCAGCGCTGGGAGCGCAGCTCCCAGTGCTGCATGCTACACCCATAAGGGATGTGGTTTACAAGCAGTGCTGGGAGAGCTCTCTCCCAGCGCTGCAGCTCTGACTACACTCACACTTCAAAGCGCTGCCACGGCAGCGCTTTGAAATTTCTAATGTAGCCATACCCTAAGTCACCTAAATGGTTGCACTGGCCCTGCTGCCTCCACCCACAGGCACCACCCCCACAGCTCTCATTGGCGGTGGTTCCCGGCCAATGGGAGGTGAAGAGCCAGCACTTGGGGCAGGGGCAGCGTGTGGAGCCCCTGTGGCCACCCCTGCGACTAGGAGCCGTGCAGAGCCAGGGCAGGCAGGAAACCTTCCTTCGCCCTGCTGCACCGCCAACTGGACTTTTAGCAGCCTGATCAGCAGTGCTGACCAGAGCCACCAGGGTCGCTTTTCAACTGGGCATTCCAGAAGTACTGGGCGTTCCAGACGTAATTTTTTAGGGACCTTCTTCCTCACCCTAACCACCCTGTGCTTACAGAGTGATTTTTGCTGTTACACTTTGCCACAAAGAGCAGCCACATTAAAAAGTCTTTCAGACTGGCTGTGACTATGGCAAACCACATAACAGGAACAGAAGCGGCCATGAGACAGTGCAGGGACTGTGTCTGCCCCTTCTCCGCTTCTGAACTGTACATTCGAAGGGCCGCTGGGGCCCCCAGACAGCAGATATTTAGACATTTAAAGCTGTAGTATATTGAAATCAAAGTCATACCACTTACACAGCTACAGACACCATTATGACTGGTTTCACGTGTAGTGCTAGTTTGTTTGCACTGCTCTGTGCAAGATACAGCAGGAGGATTAGAGAGGTGTGGCGTAGCACCTCTGTGCATAAACACATTTTTGATAATCAACAGAGGACGAATAATTCAGAAAGGTATGTGAAAGGTAAGCGTGTCCTATGTGCATTACCATAGTACAATGAGATAGTGTCGCTTTCTGGTCTCCAGTCAGCTGCTGTGTAAACTCAAGTACTGCTTTGTACATCTGCAACGCATGCTATTATTTTCAGTGCCCTCAGTTTATTTCTGTTGGCCTTGCATCTGACTATAAATCACTTAATGAAACACTCCACCAGCACACTGTGCAATGTAAACTGTCACACAACGCACAGCTTGAAAGTATTCAGTTACCTCTACGACTCATGCGCGTGCACGCACACACACACACATCCCTGCAAAACGGACCATTTTTGTGCCAGATCTTTGCAGATGCTTTCTATTGACCATTGTGCTTCCAGATTAACTTTGATCGAGAGAGAGAAAAAGCCTTCAGTGCTGTTCTGTGACTGCACCCACTCTTCAATTCCTTCATCTAAAAGATACTGGGCCTGATTCTTAGTAATAGCAAGGCTGTTGTATGCTGCTCTGGCAATGTAGGAGGGCTTTAAAATGGGCAGTAGTCATCCCCTGAGAATATCCCCCATGCAGGAGCCTCATAGATTAAACATGAGACTGGGACTCAGGAGGCCCAGCTTCTAATCTTGGCTCGACCACTGTCCTGCTGGGTGACTTTGGGCAAGTCTCCAATCTTCAGCTGCTGCCTTTGAGGGGTCTGGTGTAGTGCTGCTTTAGCCCTCTGACTAAGGAACGCTGAAGTTCCATCCGTTCCAGGCTATTAGAGTCCAAAAATAAAAGAATGCTAAGAACTTAAAACAGGGTCATCCAATGAGTCTTCAGCAGGACCCCACACTGCTACTCTGGGCTTGTCCACATGCCGCCCCTCCTTTGGCTGGTCTGCTTGGGCCCTCTTGTCCCATCTGCCTAGAGGCTTGTCCAAGCAGACAGCTGTCTCAGACTCTTGGGTGAAGCCCTCACCAAGGGAGAAGCAAAGCTCTGTTCTTATTGGTCTGTCCCAAGGGCCTTCTCCTTTTAACCCTCCTCTCCACACCAGACGTCTACTCAAGGTGTAGCAGGACAGGGCCAGTTGGGCCCACAGGCCCTCATTACCCATGTCTGTCACAGCATGGAACTGGTATGCCCCTTTACAGAGAGCATCAGGGGCATGAGTAGGGTGCACTGCTCCATGACTATTCTCTGGTTCCCAGAACCCATAGGAGCCAATGAAAGCAGAATATGTTGGAGAAGCCCTGAAGTTGTATGGAACATAATTGTAGCTGGCCTTTACCTGGGCTGGGCACATGGGGGTGGAAAGCTCCAACCACTCCCCTCCCTATCAAGTACTCAGATAGGAATTAGACTCAGTCAGTTTGGCCCCTTTTAATTGTCAGCTCTGTCTAATGCCTTAGAAAACAGGATCCCAGCCATAGAATCATAGAATATGGGGGTTGAAGGGACCTCAGGAGGTCATCTAGTCCAGCCCCCTGCTCAAAGCAGGACCAATCCCCAACTAAATCACAAAATTCCTCGTCATTTGTCCAATCTTTCACTTCTTGTAAACTACTCTTGTACAGGCTACAGTCACCCATTTTTCCCAGGATCCTTCACTTCCCCCTCTTACCTACTGTACTATGAACAGCCCTTTAAGCTATATATAGGTATACCATATATACTACCACCCTACACATACATGGTAATAATTTGCAACTAAATAATTCAGCAAGCTCTGTGACTAAATCTCACAAGAGTTCAGTTCCCATTTAGGCACCTCACTGAAGTGGCTAGATTTTCAACAGTACCAAACACTTTCCATTATTCCCAGTGGATAATCAGGGGGTGGAGGTGAAGAAGAGAGGGAAGGTAAGTGGAATCTTCATTGTTTTGAGTGGGAGTTGTTAGGTGCTGAGCTCTTTTGAAAACCTGCCCCTAGTGCCCACAAAGTTAGAGGCCCTATCTGAAAATGTGGCTGCTAGAGAACAGTATCAACTAGAGAACTGGTTACACTACCCTAATTCTGCTTTGGTAAACTGACTGTGTGCTTTGTACCCGTGTGCCTTCGGTAGAACTCCAGATAACAGGAGGCACTGAGGGATAAAAAAAATTAAAAATAGTATGAAGCCAACAACCTCATCTGTGCAAGATTGTAAGGCAATGATTAACATTTCTTCTGATTCCAAGCAAGTGTTATAATTTCAAGCTGCGGTTTTTCGATGAGTTACCTGGTTTTTTACTAGCCAGCTGAGTACCTTTAGGCTGTATCTAATGTTTTCTTAATAACTTGGCCAAAGGAAAATTTAACAGATTAGTGGTTGTAGGGCTTTCCTAGGAACTAGCACAGGATATTTACCACCTCCTTTCCCATTGATTAGTGTGTCCTTATTTGGAAGGTATACTCCACCTGCAGCTACATTTCCTAGATATTGGAGCAAATCCTACTTTCTTTCACACTGGCTTAAATCCAAAGCAATTCTATTGGTATCATTGGTTTTACTCTCAATTTGTACCAGGGAAAAGGAGAACGGAGTATAACCAGGGTAAATAGAACTTTCTACAAGGGATAGTTGAAAACTTTTTCTGACAATGGAAAATTTTCATTTGCAGCAGTTTTTGGCCAACATTTTTCATTTGGTTTTCAGTTTTTCAATAAAAAGTCAAAATTTTCCCCAGCAAAAAAACAAGTGTTCTGACCAGCTTGGTTTTCAACATTTGCATCTGATGTAGGGAAAACAGAAATATACGGTGTGGGATGGGAGGACTATTAGCAGCACTTTTTAAAGTGATGTGCACTTTTTTTTTTAAACAGCTGTGTGGAACTGAGATGCCATTTGTCATGTTAGTGTGGTTGATGTATGGCTAGTGAGAAATCTGAAGACAAATTGGAGCAAACAACTGTTTTGTTAAAGTAATTTCAACTAATACAAACAGGTTAGTGAGCCAGTTCTGGCAGTGTTCTCAGAATTCTACAGAACACGTGACTGAAGAGCAATATCATCTGGTAAAGTTTATTAGCTGTGCAGTAATCCTGAAAGCAGGTCACCTCCCTAGCAGTGTCTGAGAGAACATAAACATAAGAACAACAGAACGGCCGTACCGGGTCAGACCAAAGGTCCATCTAGCCCAGTATCTGTCTACTGACAGTGGTCAATGCCAGGTGCCCCACAGGGAGTGAACCTAACAGGCAATGATAAAGTGATCTCTCTCCTGCCATCCATCTCCATCCTCTGATGGACAGAGGCTAGGGACACCATTCTTTACCCTTCTTGGCTAATAGCCATTTATGGACTCAGCCACCATGAATTTATCCAGTTCTCTTTTAAATACTGTTATAGTCCCAGCCTTCACAATCTCCTCAGGTAAGGAGTTCCACAAGTTGACTGTGTGCTGTGTGAAGAAGAACTTCCTTTTATTTGTTTTAAACCTGCTACCTATTAATTTCATTTAGTGATCCCTAATTCTTGTATTATGGGAATAAGTAAATAACTTTTCCTTATCCACTTTCTCCACATCACTCATGATTTTATAGACTTCTATCATATCCCCCCTTACTCTCCTCTTTTCCAAGCTGAAGAGGTCTAGCCTCTTTAATCTTTCCTCATATGGGACCTTCTCCAAACCCCTAATCATTTTAGTTGCCCTTTTCTGACCTTTTCTGACCTTTTCTAGTGCTAGAATATATTTTTTGAGGTGAGGAGACCACATCTGTACACAATATTCGAGATGTGGGTGTACCATGGATTTATAGAGCTGATTAACCCTTTTTTATTGTCTCTCACAATTTACCACTGTTCAACATCAGTGGCAATGAAAATGGCTGATCGGCTTGCTTATAATACATGTGGTGTTCACAACATGGCCAGACCCACCGTAAGTCTCTTGCTTGCTATGAGAAAATGCTTTTCAGTTAATCATAAAGAGCATCACCACCACAGAGCGAGTTACACCCTGAGCAGAGAGAGTAAAAATATTTGCTTCTTATAGAGACCTGCCAAAGTACTGGCAGGTTAACAGGTATTGCAGTTCACTTTCAATACTATAGGATGGGTACAGTATAAGAACTGTTAAAAAGTAACCCACCAGTTGTCACATGCCCTTGTGGCTGGGCCAGTGTCCAGGCCCTGCCAACGTCACTCCAGCCCTGCAATAGTCAGAATCTTCTGGTGAGTCAAACCTCCAACCAGGTCACATTCAGTTCCTTCCCTCCCAGGGTATCAGAGTCTCACAAAACAATAATCCCATGAATTTACATGAAGTCTATGGCCCTTGAGTCCTTATATCCCTTATATCGGGGGCTTTCACACCACCTTTCTTGGTGTCCAGTCAGGGAACCACAGTTCTTCCTCTACTTTAGTTTCCAGTCCAGGGAACCTGTAGTAAGCAGCTTAGTTTTGTTCCCTCAGTCTCCTTGCTGCATCCCTGTACTCATTCCTACCTCAGCCTGTCTGTAAGCCCTTTTCCCCAGCCCCATGCTGGCTCACTGCTCTGCAGAATCTTCACCCCTTCCCCACCTCTTCAGAGTTCTTCCCATTGCCTGTACCAAATAACACTCCCCAGGGCTTTCTTCCTCAAGGTCCAGCTCCTTCTCTGCCTCTTCTGAGGCTTTCTATATGCCTTAGTCTCTTTCCTCCAGACATCCAACTCCTGGCACCTGCTTTGTCACAGCTCATCGCAGTAACTCACTCCATCCCTGTGTCTCTGATAGTCCTTTGCCAGAGCACCCTCCTCAGAAGAAGATCCCGAGGGTCTCTCTTCCCTTCTGACTCCCTTCTACAATGCTGAAATCCTTCATTTTCTCTCTCTTTTTTTTTTAAGGTCACCCAACTTCTCTCAGCTGGGGCTCAGTCTTACTTCACTCCCCGCTCCAACATTGGCCCTGGCTCAACCTCCAGGTGCAACCAAGTGCACTAATTGCTCCCTGGCTCCAGTTAACTCTTTCTCTGCCAGTGTGGAAGTTTCACCTTTTCATATAACTTAGGTAGACAGATCTGATCTCAGGGAACAGAGAGGAGGTGGGTAGTGAGTGAGTCTGAGGTCATGCTAAATACAGGAAGATAGAGGGTTCTTCATCATCTAAGCCAGGGGGTCTCAACCTTTTTGGGCTCAGGACACATTTTTATATGTTTATGGCCTGTCGTGACCCAGTAAGTCTGGGATAGAGGCCCTGGGGTGGTTTTGGTCAGGTCCTGCCCCCCTGGGAATGGCGGCTCTTGTGCTGTGAAACTAGCTGAGCTTGGCTCTCCACTCCAGATGTTGCACCTCTGTGGTTGCAGCTCCGCTCAGGTTTGGCCCTGGCCTGCCCCAGCCTGGACCAAATTTGTATGAGTGGAGCTGTGCCCAGCTCATGAGGACGCAGTGCCACTCACTCAAATTTGGCCTACTTGGACTCCTGGCGTCATGACGACTGGACAGAGGTGATTGCGTAACTGTTGATAGTGAAATGGGGAGACAATTTAAAGTTTGTGCTGTGAATTCTGGCAGCAGAGGCAACAAGTGAGGGGGGCAGGGCTTACATTCAGCCAGAGTTGTCCAGAGCAGATCTCTGGTAAATATTTTCAACCTCCCTGGAGTTTTCATAGCATGTTGGAGGAGGATATGGGGACTCTGGGAAATACTCTATGAGAATTTAAACCCTGGTGGGGGGGATGCCATAAAGCCTTCATGGGCTGCAGCACACCCTCACAGTCCCTCACTGTGCCTTCTTCAGTGCAATGCAGAGCCGCTTTCCAGCACCTCCTGGCTCCCAGCCTTCTGGCCAGCTCCACCCTAGAGCCTGCACCCTCAGCCAGAGCCCTCACCAAGTCTGGTGAAAGTGAATGAGGGTGGGGGAGAGTGAATGATGGGGGGTGGGGGTGAGGCATGGAGTGACTGGGGGCAGGGCCTCAGGGAAGGGACGGGGAAAGTGTGTTTGGTTTTGTGCGATTAGAAAGTTGGCAACCCTAGGCAGACTGCGTGCAATTTGGAAGCAATCAGGATAATAGCAAAGGAGAACTCCCATGAGATTTGCAACCCAAACATGATTGAATAAGGTTGCTTAGTTAGGGAACTAAACTTTTGGGTGCTGATCCAGACTGAACCAGACCACCAAACCAGCTCAGTCACCAGCCATTAGCACTGCCTATTTTAGGGTTTTGCGGCCCACTTGTAGACAAGAAAGCATGTCTTGGGGATTCATTGAGATCTGGCCCGTCACATGACTCTAACTCTGTTTCCAACTCTTCAATATCAATAAGAAAGCTTAAAATTAGATCTGGCTGAACATTTTTTGGTCTAAAATAATATTTTTGTGTGTGTGTGTGTGTGGAATATTTGTTTCTTGCTTAGACAAGACATTTCTGTGGAAAATGTCATTTGACAAAAAAATTAGGTTTTTGTTGAAAATCTTAAAAAAATTGGTCTAAAATATTTTTTGCAGAATTTGGGGCTTCTGGATTTTTGATAAAACGCATTTTTGACAAATTTGCTTTCATCAACATTGGAGGTGGTGCTGGGATCTCAGACAACACTATTAAAATATATTATGTGCTTTCCTAATATTTTTCCAAGTAAATAATTGCTGCACTTAGCACAAGGATGTATTCTGATCACTAACAGGATGGGAGATGTGCCATGATATCGTGAATGGGAGAGAAGCTGTGCCTGGGACAACCTCTCTATATTAGGAGGTAACACACTGTTTAGAAAAAGTTTGAGAAGATGGCTACTATCCTGAAGCTAAACCCTTGGTCCCAAACACCAATGAAATTGAGAAAAGAGCTTTGTAGATGGCTCCATGCCTACCAGAGTCTAGAAACACCCCCCACCTCAATCTAGCTCTTTCAGAGGTAAAGAATCTGATTTTGGTCTGCTTCCAAGCATCATATCTCCAGGACATCTTAAGTATAAACTTTTTCTTGGTTCAGTTCATCTGACAAAAACAGATTGATTGAGGATAATATTTTAAGTAGAAATGACTTGAAAATTGAAAAAAGAAAAATCACAAATGCTTCCAAATTTTTTGAAATTGCTTTTAGTTATTTTGGGGTTTGAGATTTTATTTGGGATTTTTAAAAATTGATATTTCACTTGATTTTCTCCATTGTCGAGTCATCGTTTATTGATACCTATTTTAAAAATAATTTTAATTTTTTTGTCCCCTTAGCATGTGCTGGCATTTAAAAAAAAAAACAAATCTCTATTGAAAATTTCTTGTTTCAAAAATGAAAAATTATGGTTGGAAAAAGTCAGTCTTTTTTCAATTAAAATTTGATTCCAAATGTTGATGATTAACATGTAAGAAAATTCATGAAAAAATTTGAAACAATTAAAAGATCCTAGCATTTTTGGATGAAAAATAATGTTCTTCAAAAAATGATCAGATCTGATTTTTAAGATATTGATATATTACCCACAGTGGGTTGGCCTTGCTGTGATATTAACATTGTATATTAGGGTTAACCAGCTGTTATCAGCTGCAAGTGGTTTGGACTAAAGCACTGTTGCAAACCAACCAGAAATGAACAGCTTGCAGAGGAGAAAGCAAATAAAACATCAATGAGCACTCTCTCGATCTATCTTTGCAAGAGAGACTCCTGCATGAACCAACATGCAGACAGATCTCTTCCTATCACTGGGGTGTGCCCACAGCACTGAGGTCAATGGTGGCATCAAAGTAAGGCAGCATGCAAAGCCACAAGATCTGGAAGAGTTATTGCTTTCTTCCTTGGAAAACCCTTGTGGGACCTGGCAGTAGAGAGAGAACTCTAGAGGTTCTCACACTATTGGTGGAGGTTCCCCTGTCCACTACTTTGGACTGGATAGTGGTTAGGACCACCAAGCCCCACCATGCATTCCATGAGAACATTGTGTATCTTGAGCTTTTGCCAATTCACTTTATCTGACTTCTTCACAGATAAATTTGCCAGTGCTTCCCCTGCCTGTCAATTACTGCCCCTAAGAGCCAATCTCTCACTGACCACATTAAGTGTTTGACAGATTTACCACTGGTTCCTGGGGGAGATGGTGCATGATTCCCATTCTCCTGTCTTCCCCTTCCCCATGCATAAAACATGGGTCTAAAGACCTCCATACACTAAAGATCTTCATATGTCTGTTTGTAGTGTTGCTTCCATTTGAGATTACAAAAAGTGACATGCCCTACATCTTAGAAGGGAGCATCTGCTGATCTTAGCAGCACAAGAAGGTGTAGCATTTTGACGGCTGTCCCTTCTGTGTCAGATATGACTAGTGATGGGTTAGCTAGGCACAGCATTTAGGTTTAAAAGAATGGGACCTGTGCTATTGCCAGACTTGGAAAGAGGCAGGAGAGGAAGAGAAAATCAGGAGGGAAAAGTCCCAGTTGCCCCAATATGAATACATCAGTGTTTGTCTCTAGTGTGTGACATAAACTTAGCTTTAGAGTTAACTCATCCTTGGAAAAAGTCACAGGAAAAAAAGCCTGCAGAGTTGCACCAGAGAAAGAAGAGGTAGTTGGGAGCTTCATATCTGGAAGTGCACTGAGCCAGCTGTTCAGGCTTCCAGCCTAGAGCTCCATTGGTATTAGGCTAAAGGGGTAGAGACTGCTGGTGCACATGGCCCCAAGAGATTGTGGTTTGCTGCCTGGAGGCCATAGTTAGGATTTCTAGCCTAGGTCTGCAGATTCTGCACAGACTTGTTCCTATGTGGAGGAGCAGCAATGCAGTTTACAAAGTGCCTTTGCTTCAGACTTCCTGAGGCATTCTGCCTTCTGCCAACAGGATGATTCATGACATGGGCCTGTTACCTAGCCAGACACCTGCACATCAACACAAGAAGGCAGGGTTTTAATATTTGTAAACTGCAGCACTGTTTTTGCAAGTTCTTCTTTAAAGGCCAAAACTAGCAGAAATATTGCTTTAAAGGTAGCCCTCTAAATAAGTGTTGGGGGTTTCTCTGAAGTGTTCAGAAGCTAGCAGCACTCAGTGATTCTCAGCTGGAGTTGCTGATTGCCCACACTTTTGAAAATGAGGCCACACACTTCTGCAAGACAAAGGAGACAACATCTGATTAGCCAGGCTCTCTGGTGTCTGAGGGTTAGGGAAACTCGTGTAATGAAAACAACAAATACATAAAATAACTGAAGCGATTCCTTACTAGTAACTGCACACTTCAGTCAGACTCCTCTCCAGCTCCACCTAGACTCATCTGAGAAGACAAAAGAAGTAACATTTAGAATTCTTCAATCACAATTATATTTCTGATTTGGCAAAGGATGTCTGCAGGGAATGCATCTGCAATGTGAGAGGTGTTACTTCAGTGAAGTGTTTATTAACCATGGAAAAGATTCACTTGCTGATAATAAAAAGGCCTCCTTAGCTCTAGTTCCGCTAAGAAGGCACCATATGTTGTCTAAAATAGATAGCATTGTGCAAGGCATTGGATCTGCAATGGATCCTGAAATGTAGTGCTTGTGGACATATTTTAGCAGGAGGACCATATTAAAATGTTAGTACTGAAGACTATTAGGCCTCGAATGAATCAGAATTTTCCATATTAAGAATTCACATTGGTAACACTTGACTTGGACTGGATGCCCTGTCCCTTTTCCTCCCATGTGCATGTGCAGTTCATCCTCCCTCCCCCCATTTAGAGGATATTAGGAAAACCACAAGATGATGATCTTAATAAACATTTTGTTCCATTTCATTTGCATCAACCTTTTTTGTTTTTATTTAGCAGCATTGAGCTATTAGAAAAATGTCCAGTTTGAGACTCATTGCTCCCAGATGGATGCCATCAGCATTTGCTACAAACCTATGATTTCAAAGATTTATAACTTGGCTATAAAATTGCTTCGGGAAGAATTTTGGCTGATCAGCTTCTGGCCCTGGAGGGGGGAACTAACACAAAGTTTACTAGTATTGACCACAATGTTGCACTCCTCACTAACTTTAAAATGATGTGCATTTGGGATCTAGGAAATGGGAGCTGTAGAGGGCCTAGCTCATTATGTCACTCCCATTGCCAGGGCAGAACCACTCCCTCACTATTTATTCAGTGATTAATAAAATGAAACTTAAGGAGCTATTAGGAAGAGAGGAGGGCTTGGTGATCTAATCATCCTACTCGAATGCTTAGATTCCTTAGAACCACAAATTCACAGTCCTGGCACTGTTATTTCATACCTTAATCTTTCTTGGGTAGATAAATTTAATGCAATAAACATCACTGGACTAAAATTTCAGCTAATATAAATTGAGAAAACTCTACTGTGTCCACATTGAGGATTTGGCCCTTTCCAGACCTTCTTTGTGAGGAGATGTTAGAAGCCCTGGTCCTCTTATTTCTGTATGGAAGTTCAAGATGTCATGCCACTCTCTGGTTGGGTGGTTTGCCCCACTGCGGCTGGACATTTCCATCATCCCATTGTTGCATTGTGAAATATGGCACTCTCCACTCTTGAGCTGGCTGTATTTCATTTGTGCACTGTAAAATCTGAGATGGATTTTTGAGATTTCTCTGGATAAAAGGCAAATTAGCCATATAAATATTATTGTGATCTAATATCTTCTGAGAAAGAGGATGAAGAATGAATGAGTTATTTAGTTTTAAAACGTTTATGTGTAGCGCACACTTTCATATTGATTTTATGGTACGCACTGTGAACCCCTTTGGATTGTGTGTTTGAGCCAAATGACGGACAGGAATCCCTTGCTCTAAAAACTCTCTAATTGCAGGCAAATAAGTCTTTGGGGTCACTTTATTCAGGGCCTGTAAAGTGAAGCAAGGGGATTGTAAATGTCTCATTTACTAACCCTAGCAGCTTCATTTTCTGGTGTCACAGACCTGGAACAAGCATATCTAGATAATTAAGGTCACCTTAGTTCATGTATTCACTTCCCATTCTGAAGCACATTCACCAATCCGTGCTGCAAACACAGGCGGAGCAAACAGTCGTTCCCATACAAGCACAAACAATGGCTCAAAGAAAGAAAAGGCTGAAGTGACTTAAGCTATGTCTACACTGCACAGTTCACCTGGGTGACTGGCACCCAGGAATTCATTCACTCCAAGCCCAAAAAGGATCACTGCAATCTTCTAGTCTGACCACCTCACTGGATCTGAGCCTTGTCCTTTGAAGGCCCTACTCGCATTACTGTCTTTGTACTCACCCATGTGTGTCTGGGGCAGATCCCATGGTTCTATACTGAGATGTTCCAGAAGTCTTTCCAAGTCAATTGCAGGAGAGCAAGTCTGTCCTTCAGGAAGAATCTGAGAACTATCAGCACTTCTGTGAGTTCCCCTGAGTTCTCCCTGTGAAGTCAGGGGTTCCAGGCCAAGTGTAAGTGGAGCCCTTGCTGGGTAAGCTAGCCCAGTGCTTAAAGCATTGCCAGACCTGGGTCAGAGGCTTTTCTATGTGAACGAGCATAGGGGAGTTAAAGATAAAACCTCGGTATGAGCCGAGGCTGATGGCACACTATAGACATACCCTTAGAAGAGAATGAGGGTATCCTGGAGAAAGCAAATCTCTAAATGGGCTGGATTGCAACTCAGGCTGACTGACTATACAAAGGAGCAAGGAGAAGTAAGAACTCCCTTTATGCTTCTGTGCAGGCTACGTAGGCCTCTGCAGTGGGCAAAGGGGCTGAATTTTGGCAACTGAACTGGCACAGTGGTGGTGATCGTAACTTGCTGCAGGCGTGCCATAAGCAGATTACAACCCCCTGCCCACCTCCGAGCAAGGGAGAAGAAGGGAGGATTGTGCATCTCTGAAGCACAATCACCCCAGGGGCTGCTTGTAGGGTAGTGCAGTTTATGCACCACCCAAGCTGTAGGACCTTCTCTTTAGAGAACCCCTCTATAAGGAATATGCATGGTTGGTTGGATCCGCTGTGGCTGGGGGAAGTTCCTATAAAAAAGGCTGAAGCACCAGTGCAGCACTGAGCCTAAATCCATTTTTAGACTTATTGCTTTTTAAGAGTATCCTGGGTTTTCCTCTGAGTCACGGGATATTCAAATCTGTATTGTACAGCATGTCATCAGCAGTCTCCTTGGAAGTTCTCTTGATTTAAGATCATTAAAACAAGCAGATCTTAGTGTAGCACATGATGCATTCTTGTGGTCACTTCTGCTTTAAAGTACTGCCACAAAATATTTAGCAGAGGTGCCAGCTGTGTATTTCAAGGCATCTAAACTTTGCATATCCACCTGCTCGGATTTACACTTGACATAGTGGATCAGCAGTATACTGGAGTCTACAATCCACAGTGTGCCGCTCTGGATTTCCAGATCCTAATCGTTCCATCTCTGGTGAGAAAACAATCTGGTTTAATGAGGTCCCCTTTATTTACAAGCTTATAATCAGGAGTGGTTTAAAATGATAGTATTTTTTTTCTTATCAGGGTACAGGGTGGGGCTGACTAGAAAAAATATTGGCATTTGAAGTGTTGTTATAAGGCAGAGCAATGTCCCCCAAAAGGCAGGGCTATCTATTAATAAATCTCACTGCAGTCATTGTGTATCTCTTTGTAATATAAGGCATGTACAAAGTTTGCTGATCTCCGGTTGGCCTTGCTGCAAATCTGAGATGCACCCTAGGAAACTGGAAATTCCTCCTGGCAGCAAAGAAACTGATGACTGATATTTGGCAGAGCTGCAATCCCCATTCTGAGCTGATGGTCCTTAACCTACATGCAGTAGGCTTCAGTGCAGTTCCAGCAGGTCACTGGTTCATGGCTGACGGTACTGTGCAGAAGCAGCACTTGGGAGTTCACTGCCAATCCTGACTCTGGTGAAGTCATTGGAATTTCTGCCATTAACTTCAATGGGACAAGGTTTTCAGCCTAAGCATGTAATGCAACTGGGTTGTGACCCAAGGCCTGCTGAAATTGCTGGATGCCTTTCCTTTGATGCTAATGCGTTTTGTGTTTTCCTGAACACAGCACCTCAACCAGTGTGTGTTTCCCCAGGAGGGGGCAACTGGCCCCAATGCGTGTGTTTAATAAAAGACTACTTTGTGTATTTTTGGCAGTGTTCCTGAGGAGGACAGACTAAGGCCAAACACTTAAAAGCCTATGGCATTTTGGGAGCACAACACCCTCCATGGCACCATTCTCCCTCTCCCTTTGCCTGCTTTGAAGAGGCCCCTGTGGGTCTGTATTTGGTGAGAGGGAGGCCCAGGCACACACAGGGATTGGGCCTCAGGGGATGCACATCATGTTCCTTGGCAACCAAGTAATACAGTCGAATTACCATTTATACAGACCTTTCTCCAGGCTGTGGAAACTCTCTTAGAGAGAGGTGCCAGTGCAATGTGTCAGAGTCCTGGCTTCATTGGAGCTGGAGTGGGGGACAAAAGGCTCCATGCTTATGCCTCAAACATATTTCCCCCCCGACCTACCCGGTTTTGAGGATACTGGAGTGGGTGGGAGGGAGGCTGTATCTTCTGCATTAAGAGGAGACCTCAGGAAACTTTCCAAGATTCCCCAATAGGCCTTGATTGAACTGCCAGCAAAGTCTATGGAAAAACACCCCTAGATTTCAACAAAAGGAGCAACATCAAGCCCACAGAGTTCTCCTGAAAACAGCACCTGGTCCAGTGTGTTTTTCCACAGGAGGGGACAACTGGGCCCAATGCATGTGTTTAATAAAAGACTACTTCATGTAATTTCAGCAGTTGTTATAAATGATCTCTCCAATGAATAGGGATATTATGATAAGCTACAGCAAGCAAATAGAAAGCCTATTTACTCTTTTCTAAAGAGGGGACCAGTGCTGCAGTGTAAATTTGAGAAAATAAAGTATGTATTTATATTGACTTACTACTTAAACATTTGGAGGCGTGTACGATAAGATCTCTTTTCCCATAGCTGTGAGGCTTGGCATGTATATTTGTTTGAACATCTGGGGCATTTCTGTAATAATAAAAAAAACCAATAGCATTCTAAAGATTATCACAACCTCAATCAAGGGAATTACTCAGAGTTTAAACAGGAACAAAATAAATGTAATTTTACAATCCTGTACTGTGTGGATTGTTCCTAAGGCAGCTGAGACTCTGCATCAAGAAATAAGTAAAGTGTTCTGATTCAGAACTGTTCAACAGCTCACTTAAACTCCACAATAATGGCTAGGTAGAAGAAGCCATTCTGTGTGAGGTTGACTGTTCTTAAAAGCTATATGACTTTTTTCATCAAATATTCAGAGGAATTAAATCAATGTTAAATGTCCTGTAGAGCTTGATTTGGCAGGATAAACTTTAAGAATAGCATCCAATGCCTAGTGAAATTCCTAAAGGGGTAACCTGGAGTTTGTATGTGTCTATTGCTTAAAGAAAGAAGTTGACATCGTGACTTATCCTCATGAGGTTATGTGCACCTGTGCAAGGCAGATGTAAACTGCTACCATTCTGATGTTATATCCACTTGTCACTCTTGTCAAAGATGCACATGACTGCAAAGAGTGCAGGACACTGGAGAGTCAGGCCTGTTGTTACAGTGGCTAATCTGTTGGTGTTGACAAAGATTTTAAAAAACCAAGTAAAGCTTTGCCACTTACTAGTGTCAAGAGTTGTTTGACTGGTAATAAAGAACCACCAAGTTCTAGCAAGTAAGGTTTCCCCGTGTGTGAAGAAATATAGTGCCCAGTCCTGCAAACATTTACTACTAGGCATAGTGCTTAGTGACTATCTTGAGAAGTCTCATGAAAGTCAGTGGGCAAATTCTCATTCACACTAAGGACCCTTTGCACAACTCTGGCAGTATAAAGGGACTTTTTGTTTAAGGCTGTAAAGTGGGTGTAAATGACAGCTCTTCACGCGGCTCTGACAGTGTAAGGAGGACTTAGACCATGGTATAAATAAGATTACAATTAAATGGGGCTATCTTAATTATTTACATGGTCTCCATTACTGTAGTATCTGGGCTCCTCACAATCCTTAATGTAGTTATCCTCATAACACCCTTCTGAAGTAGGGAAGAGCAATTAATTCCATTTTACAGATGAGGTAACTGAGGCACAGAGAGGCTAAGTGACTGGCTCAAGGCCACACAGATAGTCTGTGGCAGAGAAGGGAACTGAACTGAGATCTCCAGGATCCCCTGTTCGTCCCACTGAGTCATCAGTCCTTTCCTCTAATGATAGTAGGAAGAATTGCAGGTCAAATTCACTTTTCTGCTCCAGCTGCTTTGCACTGCTTTGGTGAGGTAAAGCAGCCAGAAATCAGGGTTCAGGTCATGCAGGAAGGCTGTTCAGGCACTTCGTTTGGGAGCTGGAACAGCCTTCCGATACTATCGCTTACAGTAAGTATCCAAAGCGTGCTTTGACATTTTTTTCTTTAAGTCCTGGAGCACTGCCAGAAGCTCATCTCATCCTGCCAATTAAATGAGCCTGATGGCTGCTTTGCATTGCCAAAGACACAGCGCATAACAGCAAATCGGGCCCATACTGCTTGCTGACATCACTGGTCCCACTGACTCTCATGTGACCATGCCTGGTAGGGAGGGGGTTTGTCAGGCTAGGTTATTTGGTTATAACATTGTAAAATGTGTTTTCCGAGTTTATTTCCCCTCACGGAAGTAGAAGGCTTGGTGTACACTTCACTGCTGCCTTGACTGGCTTGAGCCAAGTGCATCTTTTGAATTATTTTCATGCAATGTGAAATTTGTTTTCTCTTTAAGTAGCAAGGGGCAAACCATACAATGTTTGGTTTGATTAGCTAGTCAATCCTAATTTACGTTGCTTGTCTCCGTGTGTTTGTCTCCAAGCATGGGTTGGAAATATAGAGCTGCCTATCTTATAATATTTTGACGCTTCCACTTGTGCATCGGTAGGTACAATCTAGCTTCTATTGAAGACAATGGGAAATTCTCAGTGACTTCAGTGGGAACAGGACTGCATACTCTCTGGGGCACCATTAGACTTACCACTTGCTCTTATTTTAAAAGATGTAGCCTTTTATTGAAGTCATTTCCATGTACCTGATTCAGATTAGATTAATGACTTGCTCTAACAAGAGATGTTCATTTTGGGTATTACTCCTGAAGGGTAAAAGAAAATAATAAACCGGCCACTAAGAAATTAAATAATACAATAAATCCTATCCCACAGCCTAACACACAGTATTGGCATTGAACATTATGAAACTGAAGAAAACTTTTCTCTTCTACTCCACTGCCATTTGACAATCCAAGTTCTTTACTCTGTTAATACTATCGAACATACTACCCCTATCTTGGAAGATTTGCGAGAGAGCCAGCTGGAAGCCAGTTTTATAACTTCAAAATTTCCTTTGGAATTGAAAATAGCAAACTATATTACATTTGAAACACTTTAATTCATTCATAACAAAATCATTTCACTTAACTAATATTAGTTCATTTGCTTCAATTTTTTTATTATATTTAGTATTGTTGTATATTAAAATTGAACCAAAACTAACTGAAATTATGAAGTCAAAACAGCTGGCTGTTGGATATGAAATATTTTGACATTATTGAAACAAAATTAGGAAGTCAAAATGGCTTTGGATCAGGACTTTAGTGGAGAGCAGAGTAAATAAGTAGAGCAGCATATCTGAGTACTTTCTGAGCCCTGCTTAAATTGGTGTGCATCTGCAGTTAACCACTGCAGTTCTTAAGGGCCAGGTTTTTACAGGCACACACTCACTGCTTCTGGGCCAGATCCTATTACCAACAACGTATATGTGAGCAGGATTGGGCCCACTGATTTTGGTGGGCGTCATAGATGCCCAAGCACCTCTGAAAACAAGGCCCCTCGTGCATTCTGGGAGCATGACGAAGTGTGTACAAGTGCTACATTCGAGCACAATATAGAGGTATTGCCTAGGTCCCTGTTAGGATGACCAGAGGTCCTGATTATATAGGGACAGTCTTGATATTTGGGGCTTTTTCTTATATAGGTGCCTATTACTCCCCCATCCCCGTCCCGATTTTTCACAATTGCTATCTGGTCACCCTAGTCCCTGTGCCCAGTTGAGATCTGCAGGTAGCTGAAATGGAATCCTAGGATCTTGGAGCGTGCAGCTAGGGACTTACGGGTGTGAAAGTGAGTTTGCCAAGAGGGCTGACAGTTGCTTTTAGGATAATAATTCCTACCATGAATTTAGCATACCTAAGTCCCCAAATATAACTGAGTCATGAAGACAATGGAGTTACTCAGGACTTAAACGGCCTAAATGAGGGCAGAAGTTAGTTCTAAGTGCTTCACATCCTCTCTTTAAACATCTAACCTAGCCTCTTTACAAGAATGGCAAAGGAACAACAGACACTTCCCAAATGTCCCATTATACCAACTCCTGCTCTTATTAAAATCAATGGGTCTGAATCTCATTTACACTAAGGCCACTTTACACCACTGTGATGATGTAAATGAGCTTTAAAGTAGGGGTAAATGTAACCACCTTACACTACCAGACTGGTGTATAGGTACCCAAATGTAACTGAGAATCAGGCCCAATGCCTTCAACAGGAATGGGCTCATGCCTTAAATTCCTGCTGCCATTTTCCTAGACACCTGCAACTGATTGAGTGCTATGCTCTTTCCTCTTATTCGTCTGTCTGTCTGGTAGAACAGAAGCCATAGCCAGACAGGACTGTTTAGAAAGATAGGCTTTTATGACGGAATAAATCAGTACAAACAGGATCCTCGAAATGTCAGGGGGAAAAATGTAGTGTGACTCCTTTTCTCTCTATAAAACCTTGCTATAATTTCAAGGTAGGAAGGAGTGTCATGTTAGACAAACAAACTAGCAGGGGAGCAGTGTGTTCAGTAGTCCCATATACCGTTTTTGTCACCACTAACCCTTGATTAACATACCTTCATGCAAAACATCTATTTGGCTCATCTAATCCCAATATTGATTCTGACCTCACCTTGCACACACAGCCTAGAGGAATTTTATATTCCATTGGTTGCTTTTTCATAAACATGCTACTGTACATATTTGTCTGTTTCCCCTTCAGCCTGAGCCCTTTAAACAACCAGTGAACTATGTTTCTCAATTACCCTTTCCTTTATTGTTGGCCTGCCCCCTCATCATAACAGTGGTATTCATTTGAAATGATCCAAACCAGCAGCTTAATACTGCCAATAAATAAGTTTGTATTATCCAGAGCAAACTTTTTGTGTGCGTGGCTCTTTTAAAACCATTGAGCACAAAGAGTCTAAAAACCTGTTTTCCTAAGGCACTTGGTTAGACAAAGATTAATAGAAAATATATAAATGAGAATTTGGGATGGAAAACTTCTGATTGTTTACAGAATATTATTGGCTAGTTTCTGACTAGTCCGCTAATCAGAGGGTGTTGATGTAATGCATTAGTATATGGCTGAGTTGTCTGCAAGGATGATTGTTATCTGGAAAGAAGAATTCCATCCTATTTCTAGTTCAGGATTTCAAGATCAGGATTTTCGGAGGAAGGCAGTAGATGAATTAGGTGACTTGGACTGGCAGAGTGAGGGAGAATTACAGTTCAAAAAGAAATCAGAAGAGGGAAAGGAAATTAACTTGGGTGACTATCTCTGTCAAGGCCACATCCTGCTTGCCTTCCACACACTTTGCACAGGTATAAATGACTAAGCAAAACACAAGTCAGTGAAGAATTGGGCCTGTACTGCAGTCAGCATCTCTGGTGTAAATCAGAACACCACTCTGAATCCCTGTCAATCTCAGTTACTCTGGCGTAAATCAAAAGTAGCCCTATGTAGTATAGATATACATTAGAACCTCACTGTGATCTCCATTAGCGTAAAGTAGTGCTTTACTGGAGTTACTCTTGATTTACACAAGGGTGGGTGAGATCAATTTGGCCTATGATATTTGTATAGTAAGGATACAATGACACCAATGTGCAGCTTCAAATACCTGACAATTAATTAACTCTCCTATGATTTATTTTAACTTGGGAGGTGGGGGGAGAGGACATGCAAACAAATTCCTTAGACAAATTGGGATAAAGCATGGGAAAGAATAATGTGTTCTTTTTTATTTTGCACAGACTTATGAATGCCTATGAATCAGGCACAGGTATCACTGCCAGTGCTTTGACCCTGGTCAGGTGTGCTAGATACAAGGCAAAAGGGCTCCCTTGACGTTCCTGTCTTCCCCTCCCCATTAACCCCTGCAATAAAGGACAGAATTTTGCCTTTAATACTTAAGCATGAATGTAAATTTAGCCCTTACAGCAAGGCCCTTTATTCTCCTCTTGCAGCATAGATCACAGTGGCATCTGTTATAATGCCCCATTTCCACTACCAAAACAGAAGAAATGACCCTTACTGTAAATAAGAATCAGGCCTTATGACTTTCCTCTTGGGCCTGCTGGGCCTTTGAGAGAAGGCTCTTATGAAAGCACAAATAGTTCACAAAACAGAAATAGGAATTCAAAACATAACAGTGCCATTAGTTGAGCACTGTGCTTCGACCCATTCAATAAGCTGCCATTTCCCAGCTATCAGAAAGCTTTTAGGCCCAGGGAAGTGGCCACAGGGATTTGCTCCTGAGAAGGAACAAATCCAACATGGCTGCCTCATCAGTGCTTTTAAGCAAATCAATTTCCTTAAATATTTAAAAGTTGTGGAAAGAAATGGTCCCAGAGCAAGAAACCTAAAAATTCCAAGGGATGAAGAGAAGCATCGGCAGGTGATGAACCTTGATCGATTACAGTGTGAACATGTGATGGCCGCCATCTTGGGACTAAGCTGAGGACTCTGGAACTAAGTGCAAAGGCTCCGTAACTAGGGCTGTAACAGACTCTGTGGACCAGGCCCAGAGAGATACCTGTAACACCGCACAGCAGTGGGTTACAGGTGTGGACACAGGGCTAGATTGTGACCAGGCTAGTTCAGGGAATGGAAAGTAATGTTGTAATGAGCCATACCCCATGCCAACCCCTGTGATGGGGCCAGCCACAATCTGACTGGTGAGCAGAGGCAGCACTCCCAGCTAGTATCACTGATTTGAACAAGCCTCTCTAAAGGGGGCAAGGAGGGGACCTATCCCCGTTTCCATTCAACAGCCAAATAATCCAGCATGAGGTGGAGTCCACACTGCACAGAATCATAGAACATCAGGGTTGGACGGGACCCCAGGACGTCAATAGTCCAACCCCCTGCTCAAAGCAGGACCAATTCCCAACTAAATCATCCCAGCCTGGGCTTTGTCAAGCCAGGCCTTAAAAACCTCTAAGGAAGGAGATTCCACCACCTCCCCAGGTAACCCATTCCTAGTGAAAGTGCAGCCTTTCATAAAAGTGGCTGATTTGCCAGGGTTGTTTTCGCTGCAGCACAGCCCATTCCTGCCTACAGTCCTGCTCCACCTCCAACTTCTCTCCCCTCCCCACACAACTCAGCCGCTAACAGTATGTTTACACTGGGCCAGCTCAGCAAGCAGGTGCGTGAGGGGGCCAAGGGGAAGGGGCGGCACGTCAGGCTCTGCGGCAGCAATTTGACAGCAGGTCCTTCCCTCAGAGAGGGACCGAGGGACCCGCTGCCAAATTGGTAAGAAGAAAGCGGCGTGGTGGAGCTGCCACTGATCGTGATCGCAGCTTTTTTTTTTTTTTTCTGCTGCTTGGTGCGGCAAAACCCCTGGAGCCATCCCTGTACACTGCATACTCCTTTCCATGGTATGTAGAGTACATATGCTGCATGCCCCCCAGCACGAGTGTAAATGGTGAGGCATTGGTTAGAGTAGAATAGAGACATGCCTGAACCCTAGGGGTATGTACATATGTACATTCTGTCTGCACATATGAAGTTGTGTATATATTCTGGATGTACAACATAGCAGCACCTCTTCTTTTTCCTGCGTGTCCACCTGAACAAGCTACACCTCTCTATAGCAGTATATAGATAGATAGATATAGATATAGATATATAACACAAAAAATGATAGAACTAAAGCTGGGTTTTTTTAGTGAAATAAAAATTAGCAGATTTTTTATTTTGAGGGAGGAACGTTAAATTACAACTCAAAATTTAAAAGATTTTTTTTCCAAAATGTAAAAATGTAAACTATCTCTGTCAGTAACAATCTGATTATTCAGTATATAAGAGCTTTAAAATAAAGTGCATTTTCCTTGGCACCCAGGGCATCAGTTTTGTTGGTCAGACATCATTCAGTAGGTTTAATTAAAGACATTAAAATTTCACCATGCTATTTTCACCACAACATACTGTCACTTATTTCACCTCATTTTTGGAATATGAATCATAGACAGCACTGAGAGCTTGAGGGCTGTAATAACTCTAGGAAGAAGGAACTGTAGTATCATTTAAAATTACTCAAACTTCTTTCAGAGTGAACAACAGGTGACATCAGCCAAACTGAGCTGTAAATAAGGACTTTAGGTAACCCAATAATTACCGACACAGTTGGCGTGCTACTTCAGGGGAAGTTAAGAAGTTTGTTTTGTTTTGTTTTTTTCACATATGCATCAGACATAATTAATTCCAGGTGGCTACTTCACCTTTCTGTTTGAACAGCTACTGTTGCATCAGAGCTCACAGCTGTAATAGACTGCAAGACTAATCAACTCCAAGATCAGATTTAGTCCTACTATCATATAGGAAGGTACTGGTTCTCATTTACATGAAGGCCCCTAAAGGCCCACTGCTCTAACAGCACAAAGATCCTTAATGTGGCTAAAGAGAATCAGACGAAGTCTCTGGCCTCTGCTGAGGCCGGTTTCCTTTCAATGAGATAGTGCAGTTTTGCCTTTTTTTTTTTTGTTTAAATAAACCCATTGTTTGGATTCGTGCTCCCAGAACACTACAATATACAACAATCTCAGTCTCTGGATGAGAATTCAGTCTTCTTGTTACCATCACTGATAGACTGCAGTGTATATTTGATATTGAAAGATGATTGTGATTAATTTAATAAATAATAGATTCCAATATGACAATGAATTCATCTAGATTGAGTGCAAATATGCTGGAGGCACTTCCTCTTTGATCTTCCCATAGTATTTCTTTGAGAAATACCTGCTTAGCTACTACTTCCCCCCTGGCTATTTTTTAACAAACCATTGATGTGCTTGCTCTCTCCAGGGTTTAAATTATGGAGGTGTTGGTCATGGATCCATAGCTAAGGCTGAGTTGAGTTTTGCACTTAAAGTGGAGATTTTGAAAGCTCTGGCTATTTCTCCCCCATCCCTTACCCCCACATCCAGTAAATGGAATAACTTCTTAAAAATTCTGCTTGGAATGTTACAGATCTAGTAATATAGGATATGTCTACACTACGGGATTATTCCGATTTTACAGAAATCAATTTTTGGAAACAGATTGTATAAAGTCGAGTGCACGCGGCCACACTAAGCACATTAATTTGGCGGTGTGTGTCCATGTACCAAGGCTAGCGTCGACTTCCGGAGTGTTGCACTGTGGGTAGCTATCCTGTAGCTATCCCATAGTTCCCACAGTCTCCCTCGCCCATTGGAATTCCGGGTTGAGATCACAATGCTTGATGGGGCCAAAAATTTGTCACGAGTGGTTATGGGTAAATGTTGTCAGTCAATCCTCCCTCCGTGAAAGCAACAGCAGACAATCATTTTGCACCCTTTTCCCTGGATTGCCCGGGCAGATGCCATAGCACAGCAACCATGGAGCCCCGTTCAGCCTTTTTTTCACTGTCCCATATGTCTACTGAATGCTGCTGACAGACGCGGTACTGCAGTGCTACACAGCAGCATCCCTTGCTTTGCAAATTAGCAAGAACAGTTACGTCTGCTGCTTTGCAAGTTGACAATGATGGTTACCAGTCACACTGTACTGTCTGCTGTGTCATGGTGCTCCTGGACGGCTTGTGAGTCGGTTGGGGCACATAGACAAAAATGGGAATGACTCCCCAGGTCATTCTCTTCTTTAGTTTTGTCTAATGGAAAGTCAGTCCTGCCTGGATATCAGGCAAGCCTACTAAAGAACCAGAGAGGCAAACGCGGCTCGGGTCAGAGCCCAGAGATCCCGCAGAAATGATGGGCTGCATGCCATTCTAGGGCTGCCCCTGCAAACAACCCCACCCGTTGCTTCCCTCCTCCCCACGCCTCCTGGGCTACCGTGGCAGTGTCCCCATTGTGTGATGAGTAATAAAGAATGCAGGAAAGAAACAACACTGACTTTATTGCAAGCAGAGATCAAGGGGGGACGGGAGTGTGGTTGGCTTACAGTGAAGTAGAGTGAACCACCATTCTGCACTTGCTCAGCTATAGCTGAAAATGGAATTTGTGACAAGCACTAGGATAGAGGCACAGGCAGGACTGAATTCCATTTGTGTGTGGGCCTTTGGTTGACTGATGATAAAATATCCCAGGATATGTATGTTGGGGCAACAGTTAAGAGGGCAGCTATTTTTTCTATTGCAACAAAATGTGAAGGTCTAAGTATCTGATTTTGAGCGTGGTAGCAAAAGGTAGGCCGGGTGGACAAACGTGTGGTGCTGCTGACTGGAGAGAGCAGCCTGAGCAGAAGCCTCCAGCTGCATGATATTCCAGGCAGGACTGAATCTCCATTAGACAAAACTTAAAGAAGAGAATGACCTGGAGTCATTCTCTTTTTCGCCCAGGCACCCCCAGCCGACCTCACCGAGGCCAGCCAGGAGCACTCATGGGACAACGATGACAAATACCAGTCCTACTGTACTGTCTGCTGTCCGCAAGGTAAGGCAAGGCAAGGCAAGGCAAGGGGATGCTGCTGTGTAGCGCTGCAGCACTGTGTCTGCCAGCAGCATCCAGTAGACATACGGTGACATTGAAAAAAGGCAAGAAACGATTTTTTCCCCTTTGCTTTTACGGGGAGTGGGGCTGATGAGATATACCCTGAACCACCTGCGACAATGTTTTTGACCCTTCAGGCTTTGGGAGCTCAGCCCAGAATTCAAATGGTTTTCGGAGAGTGCGGGAACTGTGGGATAGTTATAGTCGTCAGTCGCCCCTCCCTCCGTGAGCGTCCATTTGATTCTTTGGCTTTCTGGTACGCTTGGCTCAGCTCCTTAAGTTTCACGCAGCACTGTGTTGAGTCCCTGTTGTGGCCTCTGTCCATCAAAGCCTTGGAGATTTTTTCAAAAGCTTTGGCATTTCGTCTATTGGAAGAGGGTTCTGATAGAACAGATTCATCTCCCCATACAGAGATCAGATTCGGTAAGTCCCGTGCGGTCCATGCTGGAGCTCTTTTTTGAATCTGGGACTGCATGGTCACCTGTGCTGATCAGCTCTCCATGCTGGGCAAACAGGAAATGAAATTCAAAAGTTCGCAAGGCTTTTCCTGTCTACCTGGCTATGTATCCTAATTCAGATTGCTGTCCAGAGCGGTCACAATGGTGCACTGTGGGATAGGTCCCGGAGGCCAATACCGTCGATTTGCGGCCACACTAACCCTAATTCAAAATGGCAATACCGATTTCAGTACTACTCCCCTCTTTGGGGAGGAGTACAGATATCGATATTAAAAGCCCTTTATATTGAAGTAAAGGGCTTCACTGTGTGGATGGGTGCAGGGTTATTTCAGTTTAACGCTGCTAAATTTGAGATAAACTCATAGTGTAGACCAGGCCATACTGTCGATCTGGTGGGATGCTGCAGTAAATCCTCCAACATGGAGCTTATGATCATTTCACACTCATGTAACGTGCTGTTGTTAGCACGTTATGTAGTCTCAGTTCTGTGCAAATGTTTATACCCTTACAGATATAATAATTAAGGGCCAGATCCAAAGCTGGTGTAAATAATTGTCAATCCACTAAAGCCAAAGGAACTATGCCAGTCTGTCTCAGCTGAAGTTCCAGCCCTGTATACATGCTATTTCTTTCTCCAAAGAACTCTGTGTGCTATTTTATGTTCTACCCACTCTCGCTCAGTTCAGGAAAACTGGCACAAGAAGGTCTAAAAGAAATTCCTATGTGCACTCTGCATCAGCCAAGCATATGGTGCCTGAAGAAGATTCCTCCCTTTAGAAGGACAGGTGTATTTCTGCTGTCAGCCTCCTCAGCTGACCCCTAGTGCAAGGTTATCTTAGATTTCTGCTGTGGTTCCATATGAGGTCTGCAGTTAGGAGCCTTTGGAGAGGCTGAGATGACGCACTCTTCAGTCATACAGCACCCAACAGTGGCTGTAGTAGAGCTGGCTGGAACTTTTTTTCCCATGGTGAACTTTCACTTTGTCCAAAACCAGAATTCCAAAAACGGAAACTTTCAATATGTGAAACTGAAAGACAATATTTCATTTGAGGCTGAATCAACATCAGGCGTATATGCCTGAGTTACCATGATGCCTCCCGGGGAGCTCTTGTTCAGATGCTTCATGCCCTATTCTCCTCTACAGATACATTCTTCTCCCTGGCCAGACTACACCTCACATTGCAATATGGTGTCATCTCTTGCTGACCCATCTTGGGAATTACATGGCTATGCCACATCGTGAGAACAAGAGAGGAGAAAAGAGACACGAGGTACACAAATTGCAGCTCCCGGGAGGCACCGGGGCAGCTCAGGAGGATGAGTTTTAATAGCAACATGAAATATTTTGACTAGGGAATGTTGAAACATGTTGTACTGACACTTCCAAATTGAAAAGTTTCCATTTTCAACTGAAAATTTTAAACCATCTTCTCCACATTACTCTCCATCCCAAAAATATTCCAGGAAAAGCAGATACATCTACTGGAACAAGTTTTCTGTCAAAAAAACAGCTGAGACAGAAAACTTTTGAGCGTCCCTATGCTCATCATAAAGGGGTGTATAGATAAAGGATAGGAGGCTTCTCATGGGATCTCCCTTCCTTTTGAAGCTCTGTGCAAAGCTAAGCACAATCTGTGCCTTAGTGTTGATCTTATATTTGTATGTTATGATGTACATAGTTTATTCAGTTACTTATGTGTTGATTCAACATATTGCCTCCAGGAAGACCATGTCCTTTTTTGCCAAGCTTAGGAAGGCACGGGTAGTATTTAATATAAGTAAAGAATGTGTTGTTACACAATCATTATATACTACAGGACATATTGTGGGCCCAGTTCCCTAAGACCAGAACTTGAAAGCAAACATTAAAAATCTACAAATCAGGACATAAATCAGCTTAAAAAGCAGGCATATCCCTCTATAATTCTCCCCTTGCAATTGTGCTGACTGACCAGATCCTCCCAACGATCTTCCAGCTGGAAAGGGGACCTCTTAAGGGAGGCTTTTTATCTCCCTGAAATGTTTTGAATTATCACTGGAACCACTGCTAATGCAAATGAGACAGCTTCCAAACATAGGCGTTAGCATAAATAAGGACAGTTGCCATAAGTGTGAAAGATCCAGATTTCATACTCTAAAAATAGGAACACTGTGCCATAATATGCCCTTGGATTTAGGAGGAGAACCTCTTGTAAGCCACAATAGGCGTGGCTACCGGCCACCAACTTGGAAAGCTGTCTCCCATACGTTCATATTTTCAAACTTATCAGATTCATCCCTGTGTTCCCCTCCCCCATATTAATATAAACGTTTGTAGGATAGAGCAGATGAGAGGGGCATAAATACTGGCACACAATTGGGTATTGGGCTCTTTTTAAAACCGAACAAATCCTTTGACTCATAGTTTGCACATGCAAATTGGGAAAATGTTTTTGAAAATGTGATTCTGTGAAGGCCTGCCTCCACCCCATTTTTGCTTTAATTTACCTTTGGCTCCCAGTTTGGTTGTCATGTTTAATATTGTTGATTTCCATGCCAGATGTAGCTGATGTGAATAATTTAAGAGAGTAACTTAAACTCTTGAAATTAAACTTTTTGTGTGTGTTCTAAAATCCTGGGTATTTGGATGTTTAATTTAATAGGAGAAGAGGAGAGGGGGAGATGAAACCACAGTCAAGCCAAAAAAGACTACAAATCCAGTGTTTTTAGCGTCACAGAAAATTAAGCACAGCAGGCCAGAAAACCGGCACAATCTATTTGATTTTTTTGCCAAGAGCAAATATGATAGAAAATATATAACTAAATATCCAACAATTCTGTGAAATGGCTTAATAAGAGAGCCTTTCCTAGAGGGAACATTTAGTAGTCCTGTTATCTTTACATAGCTTCAGCACTGGTATCTGTTTTCTTTAAATATGATATTAAATGAAAGGTCTTCGTGGATGCTCAGAATAGTTCACCGAGGGTATGTGGTTATTCTGGTGCCCGTACTCTTTAATTCAGAAAATGCACAGACTGAAAGCTAGAACAACAAAGAGCCCTTGAACTGCAGCCTTGTGGCTCTTTCACAGCAGAATGCTGTAGCTCTCATGTTTTATTACTTTTACACTTTAAATACCTGCAGTCAACGGTAGGCAAAGTAGAATGTAGGCTACAGAGGTTATATGCCCCCGCCCCCCACTCCAGTATTGTTGTAATGTGAGGTAATATATAGAGACTCATAGACTCATAGGTCAGAAGGGACCAATATGATCATCTAGTTATGCATAGGCAATTAGCTACTTTTTTTTTCTATGCCTCTTTTGGGTGCTGCTTATACAACATAGCAATGATCAGAAGCATTATCTCCAGGGGAAGGGTGTGTAGGAATGTACTGGCTCTAGGAATGAAATTAACATGCTGGAAATGCTTAGAAATTGCTGCTAAAAAGTCACTCCCACTCAGGCTGACTTTTGCAGTCAGTAGGTCATTGCCAGGTTAGCAACAGGGCAGGTACTTGGGTGCTTCATTCAGTATGTTAATCATTAGAACGTGAGTGAAATTATTGATAAATTTTAAAGTTTTCTGTTTTACAAAATGGTAACACGTAATTAAAATATCCAGTACACTGATCATTCCCTGGTCTTTGCAAGGATGTGAGAGTTGACCTCATGAGTTAACAATAAATAGCAATATAATATATATAACAGGGGTAGACAGCCTATGGCACGTGTGCCGAAGGCGGCATGCGAGCTGATTTTCAGTGGTACTCACGCTGCCTGGGTCCTGGCCACTGGTCCTGGGGGCTCTGCATTTTAATATAATTTTAAATGAAGCTTCTTAAACATTTTAAAAACGTTATTTACTTTATATACAACAATAGTTCAGTTATATATTATAGACATATAGAAAGAAACCTTCTAAAAATGTTAAAATATATTACTGGCACGCGAAACCTTAAATTAGAGTGAATAAATGAAGACTCAGCACACCACTTCTGAAAGGTTGCCAACCCCAATATATAATATAGCGCTTCTCTCCCCTTCTGTGTGCCCCTATAAAATGATCAGTACAGTCAACAAGCTAATTAAGAGCTAGAGTCTGTCTTTTGCAGGTCAAGGGGAGCTATAAGGGGTGCAAAAGGATGAATTGCAGGTTGTAGCCCAAGGAAAAAAATGGATACCTTCTCCTAGTGTTTTTCTCTGCAAAATCAGGTCTAAAACATGGGACAGCATTAGATTTATCTGTACACACTTTCTAACATGCTAAATTATCTAAGAAATGTTTGTATTACTTCCAGATTTGAAAATAGAAAGCAAAGCCATTGTGTGCTCGAATGGCAAATGTGATCTTGATGAAGCACTGACATAGATCAGTGCTTCATATAATAGATTTGGATGGGCTATAATGCTCTTTAGCATCCTTGTGGCAGTGAGAGATGGTATGCCTGTGTGAGGCCCAGTATTTCAATGTAAAAACATTCCTGATTTTTGCAGTGAAGACATAGCCCTAACATAAAACCCCAGAACTGCTAATACCCTGTTCTCCCTACTAAACTTTAGGACACACTTCCTTCTATTGATGTGTGGATGAGGTGGAAAAATAACAATAGAAACGGCAAGGATAGCAATCTACTTGCAAACTGTAGTGAGTTAGCTTTCAGGCCCATTGCAACATGGCAATGTCAGAGGCAGAGTTTAGGGGCCATGTACAGCTAAAACCACACTAACAAGACAGTAACAGTGAGCTAGATCATCAGCCTTGGTGAAACAGGAGACTTTCAGCACTGTGTAGAGAGACAGCATTCAGAGGACTGGCCAGAGCAGTCCATATTCCTGCAGAAGACAACAGAGGCAGAACTTTTCGCTAACATGCATACACACATGCACACCCTTTTCCAGACACATTTCCTGTGTCATTTTCAGGAAGTTGCCTGTGTACAAAAAAAAAAAAAAAAAACTCTTGTGAAGTCAGATGAATAAAAATTGGAAAAGCAGAAGGAAACAGCGCACAAATAAGTTTAAAAAAACAAAAAAACAAACCCTCCATTCAACCTCACATTTACTTTAGAGAGGCTTAAAGCCGTTATTAAAGTAAAGAAGGAAGAAAAGATTAAAACGTTATTTCTGTTCCAAGTGCCTTTGTCAGGAAAGGAGAGGTTACTCACCTCGTGCAGTGACTGGAGTTCTTTGAAATGTGTATCCCAGTGGGTGCTCCACTTTCGGTGGCAGTGCGTCCTGGCACTGTCTATTGGAGATTTAAGGTAGCAGAATCCGCACAGGTCATGTGTGCGCATCAGGAGTCTTGTGGTGCTAACGATGCCACATATGGCGCGTGCATGACTCGAGCCCTCTAGTCCCTTCTCTACCCCAGAGTCCCCACTGCAAACTCCGAAGTAGAGGGGAGGAGGCCGGGTAGTGGAGCACCCGCAAGAACACACATCTCGAAGAACTCCAGTTACTGCACAAGGTGAGTAACCTCTCCTTCTTCTTTGAGTGGTGTCCCTGTGGGTTCTCCACTTCAGGTGACTGTAGAGCAGTGCCCCTCTGAGGGCTGGGGGGAATTTAGATTAGTACGAGTCACTGAGGTAAGTACTGTGAGCCCACTACGGCATCAGTTCTGGAGTCCTCTGTGATTGCATTGTGTTTTTGCAAATCTGTGGACAGTGGCCCAAGTGGCTGCCTTACAAATTTCTAGTAATGGAACATTACTGAGGAATGCTATAGAGGTTGAAATTGACCTAGTGGAGTGTGCCCCTAATGTGCTCCTGTGGATCTGTATGCCTGATATGATAGCACATTTGAATGCATGTGAAAATCCATTTAGATAATTTCTGAGTGGCTATGGCATCTCCCTTTGAGTGCTTGGTAGTAGACATGAAGAGTCTGGGGGATTTCCGGAAAGGTTTTCCAATAGGTATTCTAAAATCAATGGTAATGGTACTGAATCACTCATCGAGTGTCTTCCTTGACACCATGCAGAGAACCTCTTCCATTTCTGAAGGTAGGTATTTCTCATAGTTGGTTTCCTGCTGTTTAAAAGTACACGTTTAACGTATTCTGAGCAGGTTAGTTCATCACGATGGAACCGTTCAGGAGCCACGCCTGCAGGTGAAGTATCTCCATGTTTAGGTTGAGTGTGTGACCGTTGTGCTGCAAGAGCAGATCTGGACGACGAGGGAGAGCTCGCGGGGCGCATGTTGCCATGCACAACAGGTAAGGGTACCATGCTTGTCTTGGCTATGTCAAGACTATTAGGATAACTTTTGCCCTGTCTGTTCATATTTTGAGTAGCACGTGTGATATCACTGGTATTGGTGGAAACGCGTACAGGAGTGGAAGCTCCCATTTGATAAGGAAGGTGTCTCCCACTGCTCTTGAGCAGAACATCATGAATTTTTGATTAGTCTGGCATGTGAACTGACCAATGGTGGGTGTGCCCCACCATCACAAGATTGACCTGAGAACATCTCCATTCATCTCCCATTCATGACCTTGGGAGAAGTATCTGCTGAGTGTGTCTGCTGTCACATTCCGGCTGCCTTGCAGGTAACATGCTGAGATGTTGATGTTGTGTTGTATGCACCAATTCCACAGTTTCATGGCCTCTGTGCATAGAGAATATGATCGAGCTCCTCCTTGCCTGTTGATGTAAACCATGCAGGCAGTGCTGTCGGTCATCACTCAAATAGGTTTGTTCTGTATATGAGGTAGGAATTGTCTGCAGGCTTTGCGTATTGCTTGTAACTCTAGCAGATTGATATGCAGTTGAGTTTTTTCCAGAGACCATTTGCCCTATATTGTTTGTTGACTCATGTGAGCTCCCCAACCTATCAATGAGGTGTCTGTGGTGATTACTGTTGTCGGGGGTTCCTGTTGAAAAGGGATGCTCATACAGACATTTTGTGGTCTTGTCCACCATTGTAGTGAAATTAGGATATTTGCTGGGACTCTGAGCCATCTGTGAAGGTTGTGTTTGCTTGGTATGTATACCGTGCTTAGTCAACCTTGTAGGCATCTCATATGTAGTCTTGCATGTCGTACCATGAATTTCATGGCTGCCATGTGTCCTAGTAGTTGTAGGACAGTGCAAACCTGAGCTTGGGGACTGATTTGTACCTCTGAGATGAGGTTTGTGAATCTGATCAAGAGTAATGATGCCTTGCCTTCTATGGCATCGAGGTGTTCCCTGATGAAGTCCTGTTGTTGGACTGGGGTTATGATTGATTTCCATTTGTTTATTTGTAGGCCCAACTCCCAGAATAGTGTGATAGTGGTCCAGACTGCATCCATTGTGTCTAGTAGAGTTGGGCCTTTGATTAGGCAATCGCTCAGGTAGGGAAAAAAACATTATCCCCTGTTTGCATAAATGTGCCACTACCACTGATAGGGTTTTGGAGAAGATTCTTGGTGCAGTGGGTAGGCTGAATGGTGGTACTCTATATTGGAAGTGGTCTTGTTCTACCGTGAATCATAAGAATTTTCTGTGAGGCAGGTGAATGGTTATATGGAAATACATCTCCTGGAGGTCCAGGGCTGAAAACCAGTCTCCCTATTGCAGCGTTGGGAGTATCATACTCAATGTGCCCATCTTGAACTTCTGGGATCTTACAAATTTGTTGAGTTTACATAGATCTAGGATGGGTTTCCATCTCCCATTCTTCTTCTGGGTCAGGAAGTAATGGCAGTAGAACCCTTTCCCTCTGAATTGTGGTGGTTCTTGTTCCATGGCATCTAGCTGTAGCAGATAATTAACTTCTTGTCATAATGGGTGCTCTTGAGAAGGGTCCCTGAAGAGGGACGGGGAAGAGAGTACGTTAGGTGGTCGGGAGGTGAAGGGGATAGTATATCCCGACTCGATTATTTCCAGTACCCATTGGTCTGATGTTATGATGGCCCAGATGTGGTAAAAGGACCGGAGTCGATGTCCAAAGATAGGGGATGTGTTGGGTATGAGCACTGTCACGTGAGGCAGGTCATTTGAACCCTCGACCAAAAATTAAGATGTCTGTACACTAATGCAAGGAGCCTAGGTAACAAAATGGAGGAACTAGAGTTACTGGTGCAGGAAGTGAAACCAGATATTATAAAGATAACAGAAACATGGTGGAATAGTAGTAATGACTAGAGTACAGGTATTGAAGGCTATGTGCTGTTTAGGAAAGACAGAAATAAAGGCAAAGGTGGTGGAATAGCATTGTATATCAATGATGAGGTTAACTGTAAAGAAATAAGGAGTGATGGAATGGATAGACAGAGTCTGTCTGGGCAAAAATCACACTGGGAAAGAAAGCTACTAGAGCCTCCCCTGAGATAGTGCTTGGGGTGTGCTACAGACCACCGGGATCTGATTTGGATATGGATAGAGACCTCTTTAATGTTTTTAATGAAGTAAACACTAATGGGAATGTGTGATCATGGGAGACTTTAACTTCCCAGATATAGACTGGAGGACAAGTGCTAGTAATAATAATAGGGCTCAGATTTTCCTGGATGCAATAGCTGATGGATTCCTTCACCAAGTAGTTGCTGAACCAACAAGAGGGGATGCCATTTTAGATTTGGTTTGGTGAGTAGTGAGGACCTCATAGAAGAAATGGTTGTAGGGGACAACCTTGGTTCGAGTGATCATGAGCTAATTCAGTTTAGATGGAAGGATAAACAAAAATAGATCTGGACTAGGGTTTTTGATTTCAAAAGGGCTAACTTTAAAAAATTAAGGAAATTAGTTAGGGAAGTGGATTGGACTGAAGAACTTGTGGATCTAAAGGCGAGGAGGCCTGGAATTACTTCAAAGTCAAAGTTGCAGAAACTATCAGAAGCCTGCATCCCAAGAAAGGGGAAAAAATCATAGGCAGGAGTTGTAGACCAAGCTGGATGAGCAAGCATCTCAGAGAGGTGATTAAGAAAAAGCAGAAAGCCTACAAGGAGTGGAAGATGGGGGATTAGCAAGGAAAGCTACCTTATTGAGGTCAGAACATGTAGGGATAAAGTGAGAAGGCCAAAAGCCATGTAGAGTTGGACCTTGCAAAGGGAATTAAAACCAATAGTAAAAGGTTCTATAGCCATATAAATAAGAAGAAAACAAAGAAAGAAGAAGTGGGACCGCTAAACACTGAGGATGGAGTGGAGGTTAAAGGATAATCTAGGCATGGCCCAATATCTAAACAAATACTTTGCCTCAGTCTTTCTTTAATTGAGGCTAATGAGGAGCTTAGGGATAATGGTAGGATGACAAATGGGAATGAGGATATGGAGGTAGATATTACCACATCCGAGGTAGAAGCCAAACTCAAACAGCTTAATGGGACAAAAATCGGAGGGCCCAGATAATCTTCATCCAAGAATATTAAAGGAACTGGCACATGAAATTGCAAGCCCATTAGCAAGAATTTTTAATGAATCAGTAAACTCAGGGTTGTACTGTACGACTGGAGAAATTGCTAACATAGTTCCTATTTTTAAGAAAGGGGAAAAAGTGATCCAGGTAACTATAGGCCTGTTAGTTTGACATCTGTAGTATGCAAGGTCTTGGAAAAAATTTTGAAGGAGAAAGTAGTTAAGGACATTGAGGTCAATGGTAATTGGGACAAAATACAACATGGTTTTACAAAAGGTAGATCGTGGCAAACCAACCTGATCTCCTTCTTTGAGAAAGGCAACAGATTTTTTAGACAAAGGAAATGCAGTGGATCTAATTTACCTTTGATTTCAGTAAGGCATTTGATACGGTTCCACATGGGGAATTATTAGTAGGTTAAAAAAAGATGGGGATCAATATGAAAATTGAAAGGTGGAGTAATAACTGGTAAAGGGTTAGACAGGGGTCTACAAAGGGTGAACTGTCAGGCTGAAGGGAGGTGCAAGACTAGTGGAGTTCCTCAGAATCGGTTTTGGGAACAATCTTATTTAATCTTTTTATTACTGAACATGGCACAAAAAGTGGGAATGTGCTAATAAAGTGTGCGGATGACACAAGCTGGGAGGGAAAAGTAACACAGAGAAGGACCAGGATAACATACAGGAAGATCTGGATAAACTTGAAACTAAAGTTTACAGTAAAGTAATAGGATGAATTCAATAGTGAAAAGTGCAAAGGTCATGAATTTAGGAATTAATGGCAATAAGGAATTTAACATATAAAGCCACATCAGGTCAGCTTTGTAAGTTGGAAGTTGTTAATGGACCTTGGAAGGTAAGGGTTTAAAGGACCTGATCTAAATGCCCCATTCTGTTATGACCTGTAAAGGGATAACTCTGGATACTTCTTGGGACATCCTCAAGCACCTGACTTTAGAAGCCAAACTTGAACAGGAATGGGACAATCAGAGGGCTGATAATCTTCATCCAAAGAATATTAAAGGGAGGCCATGAAATTGCAAGCCCATTAGAAGAATTTTTAATGAATCTTAACTCAGCGGGTATGTACCGTAAACTGGAGAATTGCTAACATAGTTCCTATTTTTAATCAAAGTGAAAAAAAGGTGATCTGAGTAACTATAGGCCTGTTAGTTTGACATTGTAGTATGCAAGGTCTTGGAAAAATTTGAACTGAGAAAGTAGTTAAGGACATTGAGGTCAGTGGTAATTGGGACTTAAAGCAACATGGTTTTACAAAAGGTAGATCATGCCAAACCAACCTATCTCCTTCTTGAGAAGGTGAAGGTTTTTTTGGTTTTTTGGTGAGGCTACAGAGCTTTACTTTTGAATGGCATTTCAAAGGAGATGTATTTCCCCTTTGTTTTGCCCATTCAAAGGAATGCAGTAGGATTTGCCCATTGGTCACCCAGGGATTTCAGTAAGGCATAACAAGCACAGGTCACTTGCTGGAAGATTCTCTGCACCTTGATGTCTTTAAACCACAATTTGAGGACTTCAATAACTCAGACATTGGTTAGGGGTTTGTTATAGAAGTGGGTGGGTAAGATTCTGTGGCCTGCAGGAAATCAGACTAAATGATCATAATGGTCCCTTCTGACCTTAAAGTCTATGAGTCTAACTTTTCAAAATTGCAGTTTTGGGGGCTCTGACTGGGAAGTTAGCCCCTGAGACTGAGGTGTTCGCTGGTGTTATGATTGTTGGAACTGGCATTAGTTCTCATATGATCTGGTTTGTTGTCTGTTGTTTGAGGAGTCCCTTGGCCTCTGATATGGCTGGTATCTCCTTCTCTTTGCAAGGCAGGAGGTTTAAATCCCCGATGTGCGGAGTGTGGCTCAAGAGTCCTTCATGGAATGAAGCACCTCATCTGTCTTCTGCGTACATTCATGGTGGGGTCCATACAATGGTTGGCTCATGTGATGTCTTGAATCCGTGTGGCTCCATGCTGATCGGTGAGTTTTTGATGAGGAGTGGTGTTGGGATTTTGGGTATTGTCCCTGCATCTCCTCCTCTTCATCACTAGAGAATCTTGCTAAGTCTTGAGGGCTGTGATCTCCAATAGAGACTATTGGGAAGCCCTCTGCACCGAGAATAAGTGACTGCATCGCTGCCGCTTTCTGGGAAGTCAGTGCCACAGGTGTCTTTTCCCTCAGAGATGGGGTCGGTGCCAACTGGTGCTGCTGCTTGGTTGGTGCAGTCAGTGCTTAATTAGTATTGGCTATTGGTACTGACCAGAAGGTCGGTGTCAGAGGTGAGAGCATGGTGCCTGCTGCGGTGCTCAGTGCCAAGTCCCGTATCAGTGAGCTTGGTGCAGTGGAGGAGGCATGTTTTTATCGGGATCTCGACTCCTTCTCTTTCGCTCTGACCTTAGAATCATAGAATAGAATCATAGAATATCAGGGATGGAAGGGACCTCAGGAGGTATCTAGTCCAAACCCCTGCTCATCCCAGCCTGGGCTTTGTCAAGCCTGACCTTAAAAACCTCGAAGGAAGGAGATTCCATCACCACCTCAGGTAACAAATTCCAGTGCTTTGCAAACAGGGGCTGCTAACAGGGAGTTTCAAGAGGGAGTTCTCCAGGTGAAGGAGGAGCAAATACAGGACCCTTGAGGTAAGTGGCTTTCTGTTCTGTGTGTTTGTGTTTGGGGGTTACTTGCTGTGTGCTGAGCTTGTGTTTGTCTGTCTGTTTGTTTGCTTCTTTGAAGGACTATGTGCTGTGGCCAGCAGTTGAAAGCTGTGAGCTTCTAAACAAGGTTTGAAATCTAGAAGCCTCTATTCATTGGCTGAGCCTTAGTCAGGGGGCAGGGCTATCAGGAAGGCTAGGGCTTTATAAAGCAGTGAGTCAGCAACTAGGGGCCACTAACGGGGAGTTTCAAGAAGGAGTTTGGAAGGGCAGTGGGAAAGGGGCAAGGTACACTTGCCATTCTTTAAAACCTTTAAACTAGACTATAATCAAAACTTCTTGATTTAAAGAAAAACCCTATAACTAACCTAGGTAGCTATAGGAGAGAATGCAGGCAGAAGCCCAGCAGCAGAGTAGGGGTTATCCAGTTTACTGCACTGAGTGCAGCATGTATGATTACCTGCCCTGTGGGCGGGTGGCGTATGTGTGCATTCGGTGCAATGAGCTCCGGGCCTTCAGAAACCACGCACGGGATTTGGAGGCCAGGGTGGTGGAACTGGAGGAGCTAAGGGAGTCAGAGAGGTATGTTGATGAGGCTTTCCGGGACACTGTAGATTTGTCCCACCTCCAGCCAGATGCCTCCTGCGCTGTTGAGGAGGATGAAAGGTCCAGGGAAGCAGAGCAGTCAACAGGAGCAGAGGGAAACCTTCCCATAGCTGGGATCCTCCTTCCACATGGTGTTGGGGTATCCTCTCACACTGAGGTTACCTCTCCAAAGGCTTGATCCAAAGAGGTGATCCTGGCAATTACAGACAGATAAGTCTAACGTCAGTAGCGGGCAAATTAGTCAAAACAATAGTAAAGAATAAAATTATCAGACGCATAGAAGAACATAAATTGTTGGGCAAAAGTCAACATGGTTTCTCTAAAGGGAAATCATGTCTTACTGATCTGTTAGAGTTCTCTGAAGGAGTCAAAAAACATGTGGACAAGGGGGATCTGGTGGACACAGTGTACTTAGATTTCCAGAAAGCCTTTGACAAGGTCCCTCACCAAAGGCTGTTATGTAAATTAAGTTGTCATGGGATAAAAGGGAAGGGAACAAAAGGTAGGAATTAATGGTAAATTCTCTGAATGGAGAGGGGTAACTAGTGGGGTTCCCCAACAATCAGTCCTAGGACCAATCCTATTCAATTTATTCATAAATGATCTGGAGAAAGGGGTAAATAATGAGGTGGCAAAGTTTGCAGATGATACTAAGCTGCTCAAAATAGTTAAGACCAAAGCAGACTGTGAAGAACTTCAAAAAGATCTCACAAAACTAAGTGACTGGGCAACAAAATGGCAAATGAAATTTAATGTGGTAAATGTAAAGTAATGCACATTGGAAAAAATAACCCCAACTATACATACAATATGATGGGGATTAATTTAGCTACAACTAATCAGGAAAGAGATCTTGGAGTCATCATGGATAGTTCTCTGAAAACGTCCACACAGTGTGCAGAGGCGGTCAAAAAAGCAAACAGGGTGTTAGGAATCCTTAAAAAAGGGATAGAGAATAAGACAGAGAATATCTTATTTCCCTTATATAAATCCATGGTACGCCCACATCTTGAATACTGCATACAGATGTGGTCTCATCTCAAAAAAGATATACTGGCATTAGAAAAGTTTCAGAGAAAAGCAAGTAAAATGATTAGAGGTTTGGAATGGATCCCATACGAGAAAAGATTAAAGAGGCTAGGACTTTTCAGCTTGGAAAAGAGGAGAGTAAGGTGGGGATATGATAGAGGTATATAAAATCATGAGTGATGTGGAGAAAGTGAATAATGAAAAGTTATTTACTTGTTCCCATAATATAAGAGCTAGGGGCCACCAAATGAAATTAATAGACAGCAGGGTTAAAACAAATAAAAGAAAGTTTTTCTTCACACAGAGCATAGCCAACTTGTGGAACTCCCGGGCTGAGGAGTTTGTGAAGGCTAGGACTATAACAGGGTTTAAAAGACAACTAGATAAATTCATGGAGATTAAGTTCATTAATGGTTATTAGATAGGATGAGTAGGAATGGTGTCCCTAGTCCAAAATCAGCCCCAGGACCAACTCTTGGAGCACTCAGCTTGATACCATCTGCCAACTAGACATGGAACCATTGATCACTACCCATTGAGCCTGATGATCTAGCCAGCTTTCTATCCACTTTATAATCTATTCATCCAGCCCATACTGTAACTTGCTGGCAAGAATACTGTGGGAGACCATATAAAAAGCTTTGCTAATGTCAAGGAATAACACGTCCACTGCTTTCCCCTCATTCACAGAGCCAGTTATCTCATCATAGAAAGCAATTAGGTTAGTCAGGCATGACTTGCCCTTGGTGAATCCATGCTGACTGTTCCTGATCACTTTCCTCTCCTCTAAGTGCTTCAAAATTTATTCCTTATGGACCTGCTCCATGACTTTTCAAGGGGCTGAGGTGAGGCCTGTAGTTCCCTGGATCCTCCTCCTTCCCCTTTTAAAAGATGGGCACTTCATTAGCCTTTTTCCAGTCATCCTGGACCTCCCCTGATCACCATGAGTTTTCAAAGATAATGGCCAATGGCTCTGCATTCACATCCGCCAACTCATTTAGCACCTTTGGATTCAGTGCATCTGGCCACACGGACTTGTGCTCGTCCAGCTTTTCTAAATAGTCTGGAACCATTTCTTTCTCCACAGAGGGCTGGTCACTTCCTCCCCATGCTGTGCTGCCCAATGCAGTAGTCTGGGAGCTGACCTGGTCTGTGAAGACTGAGGCAAAAAAAGCATTGAGTACTTCAGCTTTTTCCACATCCTCTGTCACTAGGTTGTCTCCCCCATTTAGTAAGGTGCCCACACTTTCCCTGACCTTCTTCTTGTTGCTAACATACCTGTAGAAACCCTTCCTGTTACCCTTCACAACCCTGGCTAGTTGCTAGTTGCAACTCCAAGTGTGATTTGGCCTTCCTGATTCATTTCTGTACATCAGAATTCACTCCTGCACATCAGGATGGCAATTTCAATAAGGATTCATTAAAATACAGGCAGCTCTCCTGGACTCCTTTCCCCCTCATGTTATTCTCCCAGGGGATCCTGCCCATCAGTTCCCTGAGGGAGTCAAAGTCTGCTTTTCTGTAGTCCAGGGTCTGTCTTCACTTCTGTTAGTTGTCTGAAGAAAGCCTCATCCGCCTCATCCCCCTGGTCTGGTGGTCTATAGCAGACTCCCACCATGACATCACCCTTGTTGCTCACACTTCTAAACTTAATCCAGAGACTCTCAGGTTTTTCTGCAGTTTCAGATTGGCGCTCTGAGCAGTCATAGTGCTCTCTTAATACAATGCAACTCCCCCACCTTTTCTGCCCTGCCTGTCCTTCCTGAACAGGTTATATCCATCCATGACAGTGCTCCAGTCATGTGAGTTATCCTGCCAAGTCTCTGTTATTCCAATCACATCATAGTTCCTTGACTGTGCCAGGATTTCCAGTTCTCCCTGCTTGTTTCCCAGACTTCTTGCATTGTGTATAGATACTTAAGATAACTCACTGATCGTCCTGGTTTCTCAGTATGAGACAGAAGTCCTCCCCTCTTGCGCTTTCCTGCTTGTGCTTCCTCCTGGTATTCCACTTCCCCACTTACCTCAGGGCTTTGGTCTCCTTCCCCTGGTGAATCTAGTTTAAAGCCCTCCTCACTAGGTTAGCCAGCCTGATTGTGAAAATGCTCTTCCCTCTCTTCGTTAGGTGAAGCCCATCTCTGCCTAGCAATCCTTCTTCTTGGAACACCATCCCATGGTCGAAGAATCCAAAGCCTTCTCTCCAACACCACCTGTGTAGCCATTCATTGACTTCCACAATTCAACGATCCCTACCCAGGCCTTTTCCCTGCACAGGAAGGAAGGACAAGAACACCACTTGTGCCTCAAAGTCCTTTATCCTTCTACCCAGAGTCTGCAGTGATCCACTCAAGGTTATTCTTGGCAGTATCATTGGTGCTTATGTGCAGAAGCAGGAAGGAGTAGCGATCGGAGGGTTTGATGAGTCTCAGTATTCTGTCCGTCATATCGTGAATCCTAACTCCTGGCAAGCAGCCCACTTCTCAGTTTTCCTGGTCAGAACAGCAAATAGATGACTCAGTTGCCCTTAGGAGGGGCTCTCCTTTTTTATCTTCAGGAGTGTCTGGAGAGGCTGTTTTTGCTTGTCTGTGTCTGGCTGGATTGACTTCTCCATCAAGATCATTTTTAGCTGGAGATCCTTGTCTCTGTGGGCTCTGGCTTTCAGGTTGCTGCAGTGGGGGCATGCTTGGAGAATATGTCCCTCACCCAGGGAGTATACCCAGAAAGAGTCTGACAAGGACATGACATCGCCGCAGGAGTCACAGCATTTGAAGCCCGGGGACCCCAGCATCTTATCTAGTAACCAAGGGGAGGTTTTCTAACAGCTAACAAAAATATAAATATATTTTTTGGTAACACTAACTCTAACTATATTTATTTCTCTAACAACTTGTCTAAAAATTATCTAAAAGGCTGTTTTCTAATGGTTTTAGGGAGAAGTGTAACACTGCCCCTGAGCAAAGTATACAGCAGAGGATGGTTGAGAAGGAACTGGAGGGCTCAGGTCATGAGTGTGTTACACACGGTGCTGTTAACAGTGTGGGACACCTGCTGCGCATGCATGACATGCACGGACACTGCAACCTTAAATCTCTGATCGATGGCACCGGGACGCACCGCCACCTACACTGCAGCACCCAAAGGGCAACACTCAGAGAAGAAATAAGACTTAACCAAAGGACTATTTATAGGACTAAATTCTACACATTTCTTTTCACAGTAGGGTGACCAGACAGCAAGTGTGAAAAATTGGGACAAGAGTAGGGGATAATAGGAGCCTATATAAGAAAAAGATCCAAACATCAGGACTGTTCCTATAAAATCAGGACATCTGGTCACCCTATTTCACAGCTTTGTAACCTTTTGCATGAAATTAATCGCAGGCCAAATTCAGCTCACAGTGGGTTTTTGTCAATTTCTTTGTTCTGTTTTCATTGTAGTAGTGCAGGTATGCCACAATCAGGGATCGGGCCTTCTACACAGAGAGAGAGAGAGAGAGAGAGAGAAGACCATCAGGTTCCTACTCATTAGACTTTTTATACTGGATTCCTTTATCTGCTAAAAAATGATGGATTTCACAATTCAATGAGAGATGGTTTAATAACTCTGACACATTTGTGATAATGGACTTGTGAATCTGAAAGGAAAAAAGACCGATGGACTAAGCCCAGCATAGATTATAGATTCCAAGGTTTGAAGAGACCATTATGATCATCAATTCTGAGCTCCTGTATAACACAGGCCATCAAACTTCCCCAAAATAATTCCAAGCACAGATCTTTTAGAAAAACATCCAACCTTGATTTAAAAGCTATCGGTGATGGAAACCCCTGTGTAAATTGTTCCGATAATTAATTACTCCCTCAGCTGAACACGTAGGCCTTGTTTCCAGTCTGAATTTGTCTCTGTGAGTGCTGGGGGGAGAGGACATATTTAATGGTCTCATTAAGTGATGGGTCATATCAGTGAAAAATCCGTTATACACAATGAATTTAACACATTTAGCCTGTTCTTCTGTTTGTGAATTATGCATGAACAGTTTAGAATGTTTGTGGAGTTCATTATTTGAAAGAGTTGGGCGGTTTGTTGTGACCATATTAGAACTATTAATTGGTTGATATTCAGAATGTACGGTTTGAGTCAAGTTACTTGGTTTGATATGTGTTCCCACTTCTGCTTCCATTCACGAGTTTTGTGTGGATATTTAGTTCTTGATTTAATTAATCTTTATCTTGACGTTTGAAATTTACTTTCTGCAAACATGGGCCCTTATCCAGAAAAGCACTTACAATATGTGCTTAACTTTAAGCATATGAGTCATCTTATTGATTTAAATTTAAGCATGTGCTTAAGTACTTTTCTGGTTTGGGGCCAATGTGAACAAAACTTGATGCCAGTGATTGCAAACCAAGAATAACAAAAGAAAATATAGTGGCCAAACTGAAATTTGATTTCTAGTTGATTGCACTGACTACGGACAGGTTTTTACATGTTTTTTCTGTGGATTCTCTTTTCACAGGATTTACAAATGTGTGTAAGTTTCTAATTTATTCAAAGCCTCTCAGCACCAATTCATGTTTAAGAACATTCCAAGTAACACAAAATCCAACACCATAGGGTAAACACCAAGATGTTCAAGTGACATACTTGGTCCACATTGAATACTTCATCACCTGGAGTCTTTAACTCAAGACTGTGCCTTTTTAAAATGATCCTCCAGTCCAACTGCCAGTCATTGGGGGTAGATGAAGAAATCACTGGGTGAGATTTTCTGGCCTGTTTTATGCAGGAGGTCAGTCTGGATGATCCTAGTGGTACCTTCTGGACTTAATCTATGAAATTGCTTACATAGAAAGGAAAAAACAAGGGCATTGAATCAAATTCTGTATCCAGTTATTCATTTAATTAATTGTAGATTTTAAAAAAATCTAATGCAATTGTCTTGGCAAAACACCTACATTGTCATTTCTTTGATAAATTACTCTTTTTACACTAGCCAATACACTTAGGCCCCTACACCAGTGTGCGTATTACATGGTAAGAGCCTTTTCTGCAACGTCTGAATCCCTGCAATAAACATGCACTTTGAAAAGCATAGTGTAAACATTAGAACTATTTTATGGCATCCACATGACAAAGTTTAACTATCCCTGGATCCCAAGGGCCATCAACATTACAATTTAATTTCTGTTTATAATATCGCAACTTTTAAAAAATAAATACATTTTTGACACTCCCCAAACATGTGCAGCTTCCAAATACTTAGAGGTTTTGAAAGACCATTACCAACCAACATGAGGGAGCACCATGGGAACTGAGCATCTGTCTTCAATGAAAAATTAGAAGAGATTCCACTCGTCCAGCCCTGTGTCCTGCTGGGGAATGACTTGTCATCTTTTTCAGACCTCTTTGACCACTGCAAACGCACATAAATTGCAGCAGCATTCCCAAAAAATCCCCTCTGGATCATTGTTTTACTTGCACATTTGGTGATATGGCTTCTATGTTTTGTGGCTGGAATCAGTCTCAGGCAGAAAATGGACTCTTTTCTGGCCTGCATGTTGGGATAGAACAATTTATGGGCATCTCTGAAACAGCAGAATGCTATAAAACAAACAACAAAGGTTTTAGAAGAGTTGAATTTGAGAGTGAATGAAATAACATTAAAGCTGTGTATGTCATTCCACACAAGACTCTGGCTTTTGCAAAGCTCTTTAAGCCATGCTACAGACAGTTAGATATAGAGGGCTGATAGTGCAGATGCTTAGGCTGTAACCTTGCAATTTTCCTGGAGCAAAGGGCAACATGATGCATGACCCAGGAGCAGACAGAGGATGAGTCTACTTTTCTCCCTTGCTCCAAGGAGAGAATAAATTACTTCACTCCTTTCGTGGAGCAGCTCATTTCTCACTGTGAAGCTGGCCTACTGCTCTTGATAGCAAGTCAAATTCTCCCACAGCTTACTGCCTCTCTCTGTCTCATCCCTGACCTCTTGCTTACAGTGGAGAGCAGGGGCTGCTTCCTACCTCTCCAGAACTGGGGTTCCACCCTTGCTGAGCAGGCTGAGCAGAAGGGGAAGGGGAGGGTGACCTTTATTGTCACAGCCCTGCATCAGTGAGTAAGGGCTGTGACAATGCAACCCTATGAAGCCCAACAGATTTTAGGATTGAGCCCTGGGGTTTGATGAACAGAGGGATATGAAGCAGTTTTAGTTCTAGGAGGTCCCATACTCACTTTGAAATCAGTGAGAGATAATGCACCTGAGTAAGATGTGCTGGGTTTGGCCACCAGGGAAATCACTGGTTCATTTAACATTGAGGCAGACTCTCCTTACCCTCAAAGATGACCATCTTTCTCCATTGCCACCAATGGCAGGTCTGCTGTCTGTTGCCCTTGATATCCGAGTTCCTTCTCTGCTTTTGTAACATAGCAATGTCTGAACTCTGGTAGGCATCAGGGCCAGTTCCCACTCTGACTGAAGTCAGCTGCCAACCGGGCTTAAATGGAAAAAAGGTCTTTCTCCAAGGATATGTTTCTACTGCCTGGGGTGTGAGTGCAGCTCAGGTAGATGTACTCTGGCTACCTCGGAACTGGTTTGAGAAGTGGAACTGTGTCAGCGTGCGTTTCAGCATGGGCTTTACAAGTCCTTGTGGAGCCTTCGGTAATTGCGTGAGTGACCACCCTGCCGGTGCAGGCTGCTGTGGCTTCACTGCTCTGGTACCTGAGCTACCTTGAGTATGTCTACCTGGGCTGCAGTCACACCACATGACCACAGTATAGACATGGCCTTAGAAGAAGGATTGACATCTTGGTTCTGACTCTTAGTATATCCATCCCTACACAGCAAGAATGGAAGGCCTGGGAGTGACTTTTATTCTGAGGCTCTTTAAGGGCCAGGCTAACCTCTACTGTAAATTAGAGCTGCCTCAGGCCTGCCTAACTCATGCTCTGCTTCTTACAGATCTGTGTGGGCCATGGGAAGCAGAGAATGACTTCACTACATTGTACTCTGGCCTTGTTTCATTCTGGCACCCACTCTGCCCTTTTCCCCTCACTGTCCACCCTCAAACTGCCCTGCCACTCCCTCTGTCACAGGACTGGAAGCACGGACAGGCTAGGCTTGCTCCAACAGCTGTACTCCAATAGGGGGAGCACCCTGCTGTCAGAGGGTCCATTTCCACCAACCTTACACCACTGGAATGGCAGCGATTGGCCTTAGTGAAACAAAGAATGACCTTCCTCCCTTGCCTGTCTTGCGGGGATGGGGCTGTGACTCAGCCTAGCCAATGCTGTGATTGGCTTTAATGCAGTAAGGATCCTTATCCCTGCCTCACAGTACTTGGATAGCAAAATAGTGTCATCTCCCCTCCTTCCAGCCCCTCATTGTAACATATTTCAGGTGCAATCCCTAACCTCTTTTCTTAGGGCCTGATCCACAACCCACCAAGGCCAAGGGGAATTTTCCCATTTGCCTCACTGGGCATTGGATCAGGACCATACAGAACAAATTTTACTTTGAGAACTTTTTATTGAGGGCAGCTGATCAGCACTTTTTGGCTTCTATTAGTCATGCAGACAGAAAGGAAAGGGTACATATTTGAAGGAACACAGATCCCTCTGGTCTCGAAGGCAAAGCCAGATGGAAAGTATTCCATTTCTTATATGCTGCTTTCAAAGTTGTTTTTTTTTAATTAACGAGAAATGCTTAATGGGATCTGGGTCTCTTTAGGGTGCACACATATAGTACACATCCATGCAGAGAGTCTAACATCGATGAAGCTGACTTTAGGGGAACACAAAAAAAGAAGGTTTTATGGGTGCAATTTCTGGGTTCTGGATTCCTAGAAAACATCTGTTTAAATGGGACACCAGGGCAGGGGAAATCCCCACATCTTCACACCATCTTTCACCCTTTGTGGGCTTGATTCATGCTAAAGAACATGAACCAATTTCTGCTCCAGATTAGTCTAGTTAAATCCCAGATCCTTGTGCCAGAGGGTAGGGAGGAAGAAAGCCAGGGATGCTCTGCGCTGTCCCCCAATGCATGAGGAGCCAAAATATGCCCCTGAGAATTCAGATGATTTTCCCTATTGCATCATAATTTACGTTTTAGACTCACACTACTTGATGATGCCCCTTTACATTGACTATCTCACAGCAGGAGAGAGCACCATTTCCCCTGCATTGCAGGCAAAGTATGGATTGAATGTTTTTTTCTAAAGCTATTAAATTCCACCAGCAAATGACTCTGAAAAGCATCAGCCCTTAAGAGGCTGCAAACACTTATGGCAGTATGAACAGCTGAGTGGCTGCTGTGCTGTATGCAATCTCTTTGGGAAATCTTTCCTGGAGGTTTTAAAAAAGGGCACTGTTAGGACTAGCCTGCACTGTTTGTTTAAAATGTTCCCTTGGAAAGAATAGAACAGCATTATGCAAACATAGCCACACACGGTGATGCAGGTGGGTCTACAAGCGACAGCCTTGGGGAACTAAAATAGAACCAATGAGTAATCCTGCTGTAGCACCTATGGACTCAAATTAAGGTCAGACCCCCATTGTGCTAGGTGCTGTACATGTATAGAGAAAGAAACAGTCCCTGCCCCAAGGACTTTACACAAGACAAACGATGTGAGGAAAGAAAGTGATGAAAAGACTTGACTGTCAAAAGCAAGGGACTGCAGCTGTACCTGCTCCATCTCCTGACACCCTAATGACCAGCTAGGCTGCCTGGTAGACTACCCTGTCTGATTGGCTGAGGAAGCTGCAAGCCCATTCTTATGCCCAGCAGCAGCTCAATGCACAGTTGTAGAGTATCTGCCTGCCTGTGCTTGTCTTTCTCCATCCCCTGCTCCCGCCCTACTCTAGCTTCAGACCAGCCCTAGCTTTGTTCCTGCCTTGGACCCAGCCCATCTCCTCCCTTTCCTAACACCAGGCAATTTGGTTCTAACCCATATCTCCAATTCCTGATTCTGGCTTGACCTTTTGCTCTGACTGGTGGGCAATACCACCTATGACCCGGGCTCCTGACAGAACCTAATATCATTTAGGAGATAAGTGGAATAGTACCCAGGTTTCCTGAGTGCCAGTCTAGTACCCTACCAACTAACCCACACATTGCTTTCTTGAGCACTCAGCCAAGTGCGTCTTGAGACTCTGCCTATCCAGTGGAAATATCCACTCAACTATTGCTCATGTGTCAGTGGGGTCTTGGGAACTCACTAATTTTCATAGAATCATAGAAGATTAGGGTAGGAAGAGACCTCAGGAGGTCATCTAGTCCAACTCACTGATCAAAGCAGGACCAGCCCCAACTAAATCATCCCAGCCAGGGCTTTGTCAAGCAGGGCCTTAAAAACCTCTATGGATGGAGATTCCACCACCTCCCTAGGTAATCCATTCCAATGCTTCACCACCTTCCTACTGAAATAGTTTTTCCTAATATCCAATCCAAACCTCTCCCACTACAACTTGAGACCATTACTCCTTGTTCTGTCATCTGCCACCAATGAAAACAGCCGAGCTCCATCCTCTTTGGAACTTTCAGGAGGTTGAAGGCTGCTATCAAATCTTTCCTTATCCTTCTCTTCTGCAGACTAAATATGCCAAGTTCCCTCAGCCTATCCTCATAAGTCATAAAATGACCCATAATCATTTTCATTGCCCTCCACTAGATTCTCTCCAATTTGTCCACATCCTTTCTGTAGTGGGGGCCCAAAACTGGACACAATACTCCAGAATTGGCCTCACCAGTGCCAAATAGAGGGGAATAATCACTTCCCTCCATCTGCTGGCAATGCTCCTACTAATGCAGCCCAAAAGCCTTCTTGGCAACACGGGCACACTGTTGACTCATATCCAGCTTCTTGTCCACTATAACCGCTAGGTCCTTTACTGCAGAACTGCTGCCTAGCCATTTGGTCCCTAGTCTGTAGCAGTGAATGGGATTCTTCCATCCTAAGTGCAGAACTCTGCAATTGTCCTTGTTGAACCCCATCAGATTTCTTTTGACCCAATCCTCCAATTTGTCTAGGTTACTCTGGATCTTATCCCTACTCTCCAGTGTATCTACCTCTCCAACTGAGCTTAGAGTCATCCGTGAACTTGCTGAGGGTGCAATCCATCCCATCATCCACATCATTAATGAAAATATTGAACAAAACTGACTGACCCCTGCGCCACTCCACTTCGTACTTGCTGCTAATTAGACACTGAGCCATTGATCACTACCAGCTGGGCCCAACATTCTAGCCAACTTTCTATTCACCTTATAGTCCATTCATCCAATCCATACTTTTTTAACTTGCTGGCAAGGATACTGTGGGAGACCATATCAAAAGCTTTGCTAAAGTCAAGGTATATCTGTGATGAGAGCCAGCTATCTCATCACAGAAAGCAGACAGGTTGGTCAGGCATGACTTCCTCTTGGTGAATCCATGTTTACTGATCCTGATCACCTTTCTCTCCTCTAAGTGCTGGATTCCTTGAGGACCTGCTTCATGATTTTTCTGGGGACAGAGGTGAGACTGACTGGTCTGTAGTTCCCCGGATTCTCCTTCTTCTCTTTTTTAAAGACGGGCACTATATTTGCCCTTTTCCACTGGTCCAGGACCTCCCTCAGTTACCACGAGTTTTCAAAGATAATAGCCAATGGCTCTGAAATCATATCCGCCAACTCCCTTAGCACCCTTGGATGCATGAGATCCGGACCCACAGATTTGTGCATACCAGCTTTTCTAAATAGTCCTTAGCCTTTTCTTTCACCACTGAGGGCTGCTCATCTCCTCCCCATACTGTGATGCCCAGTGCAGCACTCTGGGAGCTGACCTTGTCTGTGAAGACCGAGGCAAAAAAAGCATTGAGTGCTTCAGCTTTTTCCACATCTTCTCTCACTAGGTTGCCTCCCCTATTCAGTAAGGGTCCCACTTTCCCTGACCTTCTTCTTGTTGCTACCATACCTGCAGAAACCCTTCTTGTTACCCTTCACATCCCTTGCTAGCTGCAACTCCAATGTGCTTTGGCCTTCACAATTACACTCCTGCGTGCTCGAGCAATATTTTTATACTCCTCCCTAGTCATCCGTTCAAGTTCCAACTTCTTGTAAGCTTCCTTTTTGAGTTTAAGCTCACCAAAGATTTTTCTGTTAAGTCAAGCTGGTTGCCTGCCATATTTGCTATTCTTTCTGCACACCGGGATGCTTTGTTCCTGCACCCTCAATAAGCCTTCTTTAAAATACAGCCAGCTCCCCTAGACTCTGTTCCCCCTCATATTAGCCTCCCAGGGGATTGTGCCCATCAGTTCCGTGAGGGAGTCAAAGTCTGCTTTTCTGAAGTCCAAGGTCTGTATTCTGCTGCTCTCCTTTCTTCCTTTTGTTAGAATCCTGAACTCGATTATCTCATGGTCACTGCTGCCCAGGTTGCCACCCTACTTCCCCTACCAATTCTTCCCCTGCCAATTCTTCCCTGTTTGTGAGCAGCAGGTCAAGAGGAGCATGGCCCCTAGTTGCTTCCTCCAGCACTTGGACAAGGAAATTGTCCCCTACTCTTTCCAAAAACTTCCTAGATTGTCTGTGCACTGCTGTATTAACTCTCCCAGCAGATGTCAGGGTGATTGACGTTCCCCATGAGAACCAGGGCCTGTGATCTGGAAACTTCTGTTAGTTGTCTGAAGAAAGCCTCCATCCTTTAGACTTTTAATGTAGAAAGTAGTTGAGTTTCTTTGTAACATTTATAACTCAGCCCAAATCAATCTATGTTTCCCTATTAAATTTCAGATTTATGTCATTTTTTGCAACCGTGCTAGAGTTGTTTGGAAAAAAGACAAATTCTTTTTCTTAGAAGAAAAACTATATTTTTCACTCCTTCCATGCTACTTCCACTTTTGAAGAAACTTTCAAAAGAAAAATTCCTCCCTGACTCAAGAAAATGTTTCAAACTTGAGCCAGAAAAATAAAATTGCAGAAAGTTAATAACAACTGAAAAGGATCCTTTATAGTGGAAACATATAGGCAACCTGAACTAATGTGTTCACAACCTTATCTTCCAAGTTTCTGAAATGAGTTGAAGCCTAAGGCTAAACATTTATAAAGTAGCTAAGTGACCCATGTGCCGAAGTCCCTTTTGACTTTCAATGGAATTTAGGTGAATGAGTCACATAGGTTTTTTGAAAATGTTACCCATAGTGATTAACTATAGAGGGCTACATCCTCATCTACTGTAAATTAGCATAAATCCATTGAAGTCAGGTGAGCTACAGCAATTTATACCAGTTAAAGATGTGGCCCAGAGAATCTGAGTAAAATTTAATTGCAAATTTAAATGTGACTAAGTTAGCATTAAACTCCCCATACAAATTTGTAAAGCATTACAAATAATATAGGCAGTACAGTCTAATGGATAGCACAGTAGGCTGGGAGTCAGGAGAAACTGGGTTCTGATTCTGCCACTGACCTGTTGTGTGGCCTTGGACAAGTCACTTTGCCTCTGTTTCTCCTTCCACCCTTTTTCTGTCTTGTCTACTTGGACTATAAGTTCTTTGGGGCAGAGGATATCTATTATTATGCCAAGATTTTAAGACCAGGTGGAACCATTCTGATCATCCAGTCTGAGCTGCAGCATAACACAAGCCAGAGAACTCCACCCAGTGATCAAGTCTATAATTTCTGGGCACAATCCTTCATCCACAGAAGTCAATGGCAAAATTCTTACTGACTTCAGGATTGCACCCCAGTATTAATTTAAAGAAGTAAAGCCATCGTGAATCCATCACATGCGTTGTTCCAATAGTTATTCCCCTCACTGATTAAAACAAATTGCACCTTATTTCTCATGTGAATTGCTCTAGCTTCAGCTCCCAGCCACTTGTTCTGTCTTCATCTGCCAGATTAAAGAGCCACCTGCTCTTAGAAGCCTTCTCACTATCTGGGTAGTGATGGATGGTAGTCAAGTCATCTCTTAACCTTCCTTTGGGTAAACTAAGTAGATGGAGCTTCTTTAGTCTCTCACTGTAAGGCAGGTTTTCCAGATATCAAACCATCCTTGTAGCTCTTCAGAACCCATTCCAATTTGTCAAAGTTCTTTTTAAAGTGTGTATGCCAGTACTGACAATATAATTCCAGTAACTCTCATTAATACTCCATGCAGTGGTAATAACACCTTTCCACTTCTTCTTGAGGTATGTGTTTGGGGGGTCCATTGTGCCAGGCCCCTTGTGCCGATCTTGGTCAGGGTCTCTAGGAATATAATATAATAGTAATATACAGGTAATATAAATAATAATGAATTCATTAGATTAATTTGGAGGAGTCAGCATTATTTGTGGAGCCCCAGGACTGACAAACCTGGCCTGTGATGGATAGATGTGGGAAGCACATAGATGAAATCTATAAGGGGAGGGGGAAAAGCATCTCACAGAGGCAGAAAGAGTTCAGCTGTACTTCTAGGGCTGTGGGGTCCATATCACTCATCTTCCCTTTTAACTGGGTTGGGCTGAGCGATAAATTTTTGGACTAATATGTCAGATAAATACTGGCTCCTTGATGCTGGCATGTGTTCAGCTGCCTTTAAAACCCAGTGTTCAAATTGCTTCCTTGTTCATTCCATGAGCCCTGCATAGCCTAGCAGCTTTATTTACCTTTAGGAAATGTAAACAGTCAGTGACCAAGTACTTTCTATGGTGCTTTGATGTATTAGCTCTGAACAAAAAGCGTTTATAATTCTGTTTAAGAAATGGGACCATGAAATTCTGATGGGAGTCAGGAAACCTCTATGTAAACCCCCTTTGGATATTAGGAAAAGCTTTTCCACTCAAAGAGTGGTGAAGCACTGGAATGGGTGCCCTAGGGAGGTGGTAGACTCTCCTTCCTTAGAGGTTTTTAAGGTCAGGCTTGACAAAGCCCTGTCTGGGATGATTTAGTTGGGAATTGGTCCTGCTTTGAGCAGTTGTTGGACTAGATGACCTCCGGAGGTCCCTTCCAACCCTGATATTCTATGATGCTATGATTCTATGATCAGAATTTCACAGAGCAAATGGGACTGAGATATCCTGAACGGCTGCTTGTGCCTGTTTCCCCTTTGTGCTTCTACCACAGATAGAAAAATAAAGTATTCAAAACTGCCAAGGGTGTTAGCAATAAGAGTCGCTGCAGTGTACAGGATCTACATTGCTGGCACAACTGTGATGTAAAGAATCATGTTACCAAAGGGTCAATTTAATGGCACAGGAAGCATGGGTTATTGGGTTGGGTGCAGGAAATAGCTTTGCCACTCTGAAGTAAGACCAAGCCATAAGTACATTATAATTCCAGTTATCCAAATTGGGGGTGGGGAGAGTTTGTTTCCCGAGTGTCTGATGATTATTGTACCCTACCTCATAGAATCATAGAAATGTTGGACTGGAAGGGACCTTGAAAAATCATCTAATCCAGTGCCTTGCACAGAGGAAAGACTAAGTATTAGCTACACTATCCCTGACAGGTGTTTGTCTAACCCTTTTTAAAAACCTCCAATGAAAGACATTCCACAACCTCCCTAGGTAATTTGTTCCAGTGCGTAACTACCCTGACAGGAAGTTTTTCCTAATGTCCAACCTAAACCGCCCTTGCTGCAATTTAAGCCCATTGCTTTTTGTGCTATGCTCAGTGATTAAGGAGAACAATTTATGACCTCCTCTTTATAACAGTCTTTTATGTACTTGAAAACTGTTATCATGGTCTCCTCAGACTTCTCTTCTCCAGACTAAACAAACCCCCTTTTTTCAATCTTTCTTCTTAGGCCACGTTTTCTAGACTTTTCTCATTGTTGTTTTTCTCTTCTGGACTTCTTCCAGTTTGTCCACATCTTTCTCAGAACTGGACACAATACTCCAGTTGAGGTCTTATCAATGCTGAATAGAGTGGAAGACTTATTTCTCATGTCTTGTTTACAACATTTCTGCTAATACACCCCAGAAAGATCATGGTTTTTTTTCCAACTGTATTACATTGTTGACTCATATTTAGCTTGTGATCCACTGTAACTCCCAGATAGTACTTCTCCCTAGATAGTAATTTCCCATTTTGTATTTGAGAAGTTCATTATTCCTTCCTAAATGTAGTACTTGACATTTGTCCTTATTGAATGTCACCAGGTTTATTTCAGACCAGTTCTCCAGTTTATCAAGATCATTTTGATTTCTAATCTTGTCCTCCAAAATGCTTGTAACTACTCCCAGCTTGGTATTGTCTGCAAACTTTATAAGCATACTCTCTATGCCATTATCCAAATCATTTATGAAAATATTGAATAGAAGAAGACTCAGGACAGATCCCTGTAGAACCCCACTTGATATGCCCTTCCAGAACCAATGATAACTGTTATCTGAGCACGATTTTCCAACCAGTTGTACATCCACCTTCTAGTAGATTGATTTAGGCTGTATTTTTCTAGTTTACTTATGAGAAGATCATGTGAGATGGGATCAAAAGCCTTACTAAAGTTGAGCTGTATCACATCTACTGCTTACCCCCATCCACAAGGCTTCTTACCCTGTCAAAGAAGGATACTAGGTGGGTTTGATATAATTTGTTCTTGACAAATCCATATTAATTGTTACTTATCACCTTATTATCTTCTTGGGGCTTACAAATTGATTGCTTAATTATTTGTTCACTATCTTTCCAATACCAAAATTAACCTGACTCAGCAAAGCTGAGTCAACCAAGTTCCACCCACTCCCTGCTACCTACTCCAAGAAGAAAGCAAGAAGGTGCATAACGCCACTCACTTCTGCATATCCAAGGTCTATACAGTCAGTATAAGGGCATAAGGAGATGAAGGGTTCTTACTCACCCAGATGGTGTATGGCCAAGTTGCAACCGAGCCTTAAATTGTAGAAATAGCTTTCATTCTAGTCATCTTCTTTAATAATCAAATTGTTTTACTTTTTTTTTTTAGCTTCCTAGACTACGTGAAGCAAATATATTGTTCATTAAGGTGTTTGAACAGATCACATCTTTGTCTGAGGTTGCAGTACCCTTAAAAACATTAAACCTTTTCATGCTCTCTTCCTTCCTCTTGTTATTTTAAATGCATGAAAGAACTTCACATGAGTTTCTGAGCTACAGCTTCTGTAATATGTTTGTATTAGGAAGGCAGAGGAAGTTCTTATGAAGACGTAATTCAGAACTTGTGAGAAGAACTTGTCATTGTCCCATACCTTTACTTTCCAAGAGTGTATGACTGCACAGTTTGTAGGCCAGGCCCTCAGTTACTGTAAGTCAGTGTAACTTTGTTGAAATCCATGGAACTGCACTACTTGAGCCTGAGCCTAATGTCAAATGGCCCAGGTTGGTGGCACAAGCCCCTGGAATGATGATACTTCAGATCACAAAATGAAAAAGAAAATGAATAACAGAAGACAACGGCCTCAGTCTTTTTCTTTCTTTCTTTCTTTCTTTTTTTTCTTACTCTGAATGGCATTTGGCTGAGTCAGACCAGAGATAATATATTTTTTCCCATCTCCAATTCTAGGCTTTTGGAGTCAGATTCTCATGTCTGGCTGAGCTGCACAGCATGGTACCTATGGATGGGGGAACAAGGTGGGTTTATGCCACTTATGCAAGACCCTACAGCTGGGGACTCCATAACTTAAGCTTTCAAGTACCATGGTGATGAAACCATATAGAAACCTAGATAGACTGATAGGGCTGCTCTAAGTTGTGCTCAGCTGCCTATAGCCCCAAGGATTCATTTCAAAAGTGCGGGTTCAGCAAAGGTCAGTGGCACTCCAAGCTGCTTCTTCCTGAGGCCTTCCCCTTTGCTCATAAGAGGGGGTTAGTGGGCATGGCCAAGGTCTGTCACACCAGCTCTTTAACTAGAAACTGCACTCAGTTCCATGAAGAACTGGTCTCCTGTGGCTTCTAGTGAAGAACCTACAGAAACAAAGATAATTTGAAATGCCCCAGTGAACCGTCATATCTGGCCATCTCAAACTGCAAGATGCTGCCACTAGCAACCATAATAGCAAGGAAAAATGGAGCTGAGTTTCAAGGTGTGCAATAATTTATTTCACCCTAACACACTACACAAATCACCATGTGTTATGTTAGTTCTTTTGGGGCTGGGATTTTCATTTATAATGAGTGAACAGCTGTCACAAAGGGTGCCTAACCTGGTCTTAGTAATAGACAAAATTGTAGCTGTATACAAAATATTCACTAAATTAATTAGTTCTTTACAATATGGTTACTTCTCTACTGAGGGCACTAAAGAAGTCGGAGTCTGAGCTTTCAGAAGCCTCTGTCTTTGTGTATCTCTATACTGCACTTGGGAATCGTGATTGCAGTGTGTGTCGATATACCTCATCTAGCTGGATCAAAGCTAGCTTAAGTACCAACAACAGTGAAGCCCTAGAGGTATGGGAGTATGTAGGCAGGGTCTAACTAGATCAAAGCTAGCTCTCGGTTATCTACATGTGCGGCAACCACACCTCCTTGTTGCACTGTAGATACACACTTGGGGCCTATCTACATGGTGTGTTAGTCTGTACTAGAGACATGTAAAGTCCAGTTTGAAGTAGCATGTTGTGCATTAACAGGCCTGTGTGGACCCTGCTGGTGTGCATTAAGAGTTCCGTATTGTAAATGAATGTAGTCCTGTTTCAAACAATGCTACATACATGTGCACTAAAGAACTTCTAGTCAGCACCAGCAGGGGCCACACAGGCCTGTTACTATGCAATCTGCTAGTTCACATTAGCATTTCTATCCCTCTCATGTGGTCTAATGCCCAGTGGAGACAAGCCCTTCGACTCACCCAAGGCATAATTCTCCACAGGCTTTCCACTGAGCTTTGCCCTCCTAGCTCTCTCCTAAACTACAGCCAGGAAACTGTTTATATAGCTAAGAATCTTTTCCCTTTATGTTCTGCCAGAGGGAGAACTACTGACTTTGACAGTAAAGTGCAATTTCTTGGTCTCAGAGAGAGGTTACTTGGGAAATATTTCATTTTTCAGCTTTCTTTTTCCACCACTGAGGGAAGGCCTTTAGCTCTCCACCAGACAGGGAGGATTGTCCAATGATTAGAGCACTAGCATGGAACGTGGGAGATCAGGGTTCAAATCTCTGCTCCATCATAGACTTCCTACGTACACCCTGAAGCTCAGTGCTCTGTAACAACCATTCTTTATGACTTAAAAATCTTTTGCTTAACTGTCTTCTTCTAGCTCTGGTACAAGAGAAGTAACACTGAAAAAAATACTGACACAAGGAAGAAAGGAGAGCAGCAGAATATGGACCCTGGACTTCAGAAAAGCAGTCTTTGACTCCCTCATGGAACTGATGGGCACAATCCCCTGAGAGGCTAATATGAGGGGGAAAGGAGTCTAGGGGAGCTGGCTATATTTTAAAGAAGCCTTACTGAGGGCGCAGAAACAAACCATCCCAATGTGCAGAAAGAGTAGTAATTATGGCAGGCAACCAGCTTGGCTTAACAGAGAAATCTTTGGTGAGCATAAACATCAAAAGGAAGCTTAGAAAAAGTGGAAACTTGGACAGATGACTAGGGAGGAGTACAAAAATATCACTCGAGCATTCAGGGGTGTAATTGTGAAGGCCAAAGCACAACTGGAGTTGCAGCTAGCAAGGGATGTGAAGGGTAACAAGAAGGATTTCTGCAGGTATATTAGCAACAAAAAGAAGGTCAGGGAAAGTGGGACCTTTACTGAATGGAGGAGGCAACCTAGTGAGAGAAGATGTGGAAAAAGCTGAAGCACTCAATGCTTTTTTTGCCTCAGTCTTCACAGACAAGGTCAGCTCCCAGAGTGCTGCACTGGGCATCACAGTATGGGGAGGAGGTGAACAGCCCTCAGTGGTGAAAGAACAGGCTAAGGACTATTTAGAAAAGCTGGACATGCACAAGTCCATGGGTCCAGATCTAATGCAACCAAGGGTATGGAGGGAATTGGCTGATGTGATTGCACAGCCATTGGCCACTATCTTTGAAAACTCGTGGGGATTCAGGGAGGTCCCGGACGATTGGAAGAAGGCAAATATAGTGCCCATCTTCAAAAAAGGGAAGAAGGAGAATCCATGGAACTACAGCCTCACCTCAGTCAGGGCCAGATTAATACAGGGGCTTTAGGAGCTGCAGCCCAGGGCCTCAGGCTAAGACAGGCTCTGTGGGCCAGATGTGGCCTGCTGCTTCTTTTCATCCAGCCCACGGTAAGTCTCTGTGCCATAGGCCGGACACCGGTCCCCGAGCTTCGGCGCCCACTCCAAGACTGGAGCCGCAAGCGCTGGCTCACAGATGTGCCATTCAGGGAATCTTTGTGCGCTGCCCCTGCCCCCAGATCCAGCTCCACAGCTCCCATTGGCTAGGTACCACAGCCAATGGGAGCTGCGGGGCGATGCCTGTGGTGCCTGCAGGCATGTTCAGTGTGCAACGTGGAGAGCGGCCTGGCCCCTTTGCCTAGGGGACGGACATGCCGGCTACCTCAGGGAGCACATCAGTGTGGAGGCAGAGAAGGCAGAGATACTGCTTAACCCTGCTGCATAGCCAAGCAGGACCCACCAAAGGTAAGTGCCTTCTGGCCAGAGACTGCACCCTGCATGCCCTCCTGGATCCCAACCCCCTGGCCCATCCCTGGCCCCACCTCAGAGACCAGCCCTCAGCTGGAGCTGCAGCCCCTCCTGCCCCCCAAGCCCCTACCCCACCCCTGAGCCCACTCCCCCACTCCAAACCCCCAGAAGCACCACAAAATCTAATAGGCCACAAAAAAGTTAATCCATCCCTGACCTCACTCCTTGGAAAAATCATGGAGCAGGTCCTCAAGGAATCCATTTTGAAGCACTTGGAGGAGAGGAAGGTGATCAGAATCAGTCAACATGGATTCACCAAGGGCAAGTCATGACTCACCAAACTGCTTACCTTCTATGATGACTTAACTGTCTCTGTGGATATGGGGAAAGTGGTGGATGTGATGTATCTTGACTTTAGCAAAGCTTTTGATACGGTCTCCCACAGTATTCTTGCCAGCAAGTTAAAAAAGTAAGGATTGGATGAATGGACTATCAGGTGCATATAAAGCTGGCTAGATCATCGGGCTCAATGGGTAGTGATCAATGGCTCAATGTCTAGTTGGCAGCCAGTATAAAGTGGAGTGTCCCAGGGGCTGGTCCTGGGGCCAGTTTTGTTTAACATCTTCATTAATGATCTGGATGAGGGGACGGATTGCACCCTTAGCAAATTTGATGATGACACTAAACTGAGAGGAGTGGTAGATACACTGGAGGTAGGGATAGGTTCCAGAGTGACCTAGACAAACTGGAGGATTTGGACAAAAGAAATCTAAGGAGCTTCAACAAGGACAAGTGCAGAGTTCTGCACTTAGGACAGAAGAATCCCATGCATCACGACAGGCTGGGGACCGACTTGTCAAGCAGCAGTTCTGCAGTAAAGGACCTAGGGGTTACAGTGGACAAGAAGCTAGATATGAGTCAGCAGTGTGCCCTTGTTGCCAAGAAGGCCAATGGCATGTTGGGCTGTATTATGAGAAGCATTGCCAGCAGGTCGAGAGAAGTGATTATTCCCCTCTATTTGGCACTGATGAGGCCACCTTGGGAGTATTGCATACAGTTTGGGCCCCCCACTACAGAAGGGATGTGGACAAATTGGAGAGAGTCCAGTAGAGGGCAACAAAAATGATCAGGGGGCTGGGTCACATGATGTATGAGGAGAGGCTGAGGGACCTGGGATTATTTTTTTCATAGATTGATAGACTTAAGGTCAAAAGGGACCATTATGGTCATCTAGTCTGGCCTCCTGCACAAAGCAGGCCACAGAATCTCATCCACCCACTCCTGTAACAAACCCCTACCTTATGTCTGAGTTACTGAAGTCCTCAAATCATGGTTTAAAGACCTCATGGTGCAGAGAATACTCCAGCAAGTGACCCACGCCCCATCCTTCAGTGGAAGGAGAAAAACTTCCAGGGCCTCTGCCAATCTGCCCTGGAGGAAAATTCCTTCCTGACCCCAAATATGGCAATCAGTTAAACCCTGAGTATGTGGGCAAGACTCAACAGCCAGCATCCAGGAAAGAATTCTTTGTAGTAACTCAGATCCTACTCCATCTAACATTTAGTCTGAAGAAGAGTAGAGTGAAGGGGAATTTGATAGCAGCTTTCAATTACTTGAAGGTGGGGTTCCAAAGAGGATGGAGCTCAGCTGTTCTCAGTGGTGGCAGATGACAGAACAAGGCACAATGGTCTCAATTTGCAATGGGGGAAGTCTAGGCTGGATATTAGGAAACATTCTTTCACTAGGAGGGTGGTGAAGCACCGGAATGGGTTACCTAGGGAGGTGGTGGAATCTCCATCCTTCGAGGTTTTTAAGGTCAGGCTTCACAAAGCCCTGGCTGGGATGATTTAGTTGGGGTTGGTCCTGCTTTGAGCAGGGGGTGGGGCTAGATGGCCTGCTGAGGTCTCTTGCTACTCTAATCTTTCATGATTCTATTTTTCTAACTGAGAAAAGCATTATACATATAATAGCCCCTCCCTTATTGTTAGATTACCAGATTATTAACTCTTGCCTCTCTTGAGTTGAAGAATGCCCATTTGTAACTCAAACTACCATCTGACCATGGAGTTCTATTAGCAAGGGAAAACAATGAAATTACTAGGGAAGAAAGTGAGTTAAAAATCACATCCAGATATAAGAGAAGGTGATAGGACCAGATATCAAGGACCAAAAGTAGGATAGATAAAAAGGCTACAGAAACTCAGGTCAGCATTTTTCAGAAACAGTGTGTTGAGTCTTTTTGCAATGAATTGTTCTTATATAGTACTCTTTATTAAAATACATAGAGAATTGAGAACAACATATTTTAATGACTTAGAATGATGGAGCCTTTCCTTAAGCTGCTTCTAAGGTAAAGGGCTTTAAAAAGAGCCCGCTTCCAAATAAAATCATTAAAGTCAAAGAGGGTGAAAGCAAGAGTAAAATTTACAATCTAATTCCAAACAGGATCTCCCCTTAAACAATGAATAATAAACAGAGTCCACCTGTTACTAGACCAGGCACAAAGTAATGATTCATTTACTGTAATCCAAAACAGCTGAGTGATAACTCTTCAATTATTCCATTAGCTGATCCACCCCACTAAGAAAGCAAAGTTTCTTATATCATTGCTTACATTAAACTTAACTGCAGAGAGTTATATTTGGACGATCATTCTAGGCATCTCTCTAGAGGAATTCCACCTCATTCATACCCCTTGTTTTACATAGTACAGCCGGTAGTTTTCCTCTTATAACATGTTTACTAAATGTCTTTGCAAAAGTGCTAAAGTGCCTGTCAGCTAGGCTGGCTGTCAAATCAGCATTCCTCATTCACACAAGAATGTTCTGTATTGCTTCACTAAGGCATTGAGCAGACACAGGCATGCTCTGTGGATGAGCCATGTATCCTTTCACCATGAGACCGTATTTGTCAAGCAAGGAAGGGTGTGGTAAAGCATGTGACTTTTTTTCTTGTACCCCACTTCTAAAATATTGGCATCATGTATAATCCCTCTGTCCCCCACCTTCATAACTAGTAATAGAAAAGGAACCCTGTTTATGAAGACTGCAAGAGCTATTGGACCAGTGCCGGTTGACATGGAAACATTGAATTCAGAGACTGGATACCAATTTGTGGTTTGTCAACTAGTCCACCTATCTGTGGTAACAGCTTTCTTTTCTCTGGCTCTTGCCCACTTGTTTCCCACATGGCTTTATGCAAACTTGGTACTGCCTTTTTGGAAAAAGGGATCCCACAGGGAAAGTGGCACCACCTTTGATGCACCATTGAAGTCTTCATTAAATGTAAATGCTCATGGAAGTCCATTCCCCACACCAATCTGTGTTGGAGCTTTCCTTCAGAATACATGTGGCAGGACTTCAGAGTGTAACAGGAACATCAGCTTTCATGTTTTTTTCCTCACCACTCCCCTCCTTTAGCATACACAAGGCCTTTGACTCTGACAGGGCTTAATCCAAATTAATGGGAGTTGTTCTATTGTCTTTAATGAGCTTTGGATCAGACCCTGTCTGAGGACAGGAACATAGGACATAATCATGTTGTACAATCCTGTCCAAAAATTTATCAAGCTCCAGCTTAAAAACTAGTTGTTATTTGCCCCCTACTCTTATTTAGAAGACTGTTGCAGAACCTCAGTCCTCTGATAGCTAGACACTTTCTTCTCATTTTCAGCCTACATTTTAATCATGGCCAGTTTATACCCACTTGTTCTTGTGCCAGCATTGTCCTTTAGCTTCAATAGCTCTTCTCCTTCATGGCTTTTTATCACCCCTCACCTCCGCAGTGTATTGACAGAGAACAACCAGATCCCCTCTCATCCTTTATATTTCTAAGCTAAACAAGACAAGCTCTTTAGGGTATGTCTACACTTTGAGCTGGTGATAAAAACTCCAACTTGAGGAGACATACCCATGCTAGCCTTGATCAAGCTAGTATGCTAAAAATAGAGTGTAAGTATCATTATGTGAGCAGTAATATGTCAGAACTAGCATGGTATGTCTCCTTGAGCAGCAATGTAAATCTCCAGCTCAAAGTGCATACATATTCTAGGTCTTTTCTAAAAAGATACTGGTAGTTATTTACAGAGAGAGCCTAAGAGCCAGATGTGGTCTCCTTAGTGAACCCTTAATTACACAAGTAGATTTATTGGCCAAAATGGGACCATATGGGTAAATGCTCCTCCAAATGAGTAAGCCCTAAGGCAAGCCTTAGTTGAGTTAGGACTGTAGAAAGTACAGGAACCTCCAGACCCACAAAATATTAGTTGTAGGGAATTATTAGGGAAGATTAATCAGAGAAAGGGATCTATCAGCTAGAAAAGGACAGTTTGGCAAGGAATCATCATCATAGATGAATATGCTTGGAAAGTGCTCAAACTGGGAAAATTGCTGATCTGAGCCCCAGGCCACTATCTGCCCTGAGAGTTTTCCCTTTCATCCCCTGTTCCCTGACGAGTGTCTTTGGGCCAGGCTGCCAACCATGGCAGTGTCTTATCCTTCCATTGAGGCTGAGACTGGGCACACAGGATCTTCAGCAAGCCTGCTTTCCAGATGAAGTTCCCATCATATCTCATGCTTTAGCGGCCTGGATGGCCTCCTCTCTCCTGCTACCTGGCTGAGGGAGGCTCAATCATCTAGATAGCCCCAAGGGCCTGTTTAAGTTATGTCAGCTTCCAAGGGCTGCCCTACGGACCACTGTGCTACCCAGAATCTCCACTGGCTGCCCTGGCACATCCCCTCCGACCTCCAGTCATGGTCCCAACGGCAGGACCTGCCAGGTGTCCTCAGAGCACAGCCTTACACATATCTTCCATAGGGCCTGCACTGGGGGAATCCTGCTCCACAGCTCTGACACAGAGTGGCAGTGAAGATCTTGGTGCAGATTTCAGGAAAGCCACAGTTTGATATTTCCCCCCTTTTGTCTTCTTTTTTTCCAGTAAGGCCATTTTTATTTTAAGCTTGGATTATTTTATTTTGCAAGATGCTGTTACAATATTGCTATCCAAGGTCAAGACTTGAGATTTCCCCATCAGTTAATTGTTATGTTAATTGTGAGCCCAGTATAAAGCGAACCATTTCCAGTAACTTTTTGGTTAAAAAATAACATAGTTTGGTTCAGGTTTTGGTACAAATGTATGGGGTTTTAAAAACAATCTTTGTTTACTGGAAATCAACTGTTTTTACCAAAAACTGTTTTCAAAATCTGAATGTTTTCTATTTTTTTCCCATTGAAAACCCAAATATGTTAATAGGGAATGTTTAAGAAATCTGGGAAAAGTAATTGCCGTTTTTTTTTGACCAGCTCTAGTCAATAGATCATTACCTCTAGCTGTTACGCCTGATAAAACTTGAAGCACAGACCTATGTGCAGACTTGGATTCAGCAAGAGGCTTGCTAATGACATGTTCCCAATCATCAATAAAAGCCTGCCTGGAAAAGACTGTTCCAAAACGGGATTTTTGTTGTTTCATGTCATAGGATTTGAGAGGATGAGTTCTTCAAGAAATACAAAGCTGAGCCTTGCCAAAATTGTGTTTATGACCCTAAAAAAGGATTTTGTTTCCAGCTTGGCATGGAACTGATCTTGGACATGTCTTCTCATTAATGCTCCTTGGCCAAACCCTCAGAAGTTTGTTCCTTCAAAAGACTTTTTAGTTTAATAATCCTTTATTTTATTAATGCCGTTTTAAATATGAAAGCTGACTCTGGTATTTAACTAGAAAATACCTTTGGCAGAAGCAATGTAAAAGATACTGAACTGAAAAACAATAGGGTGCCTAAATCTTCAATACATAATGCATTTACAGCGGAGTTTTCAAAAGCACTCTGCACTGGCCTAGCTCTGCTCCCATTGGGCAGGCGTACCCAGTGGCTGGAAGCAAACTTTCCAGTGCAGGCAGACAAGTTTGTGCTAGCAGGGCTTGAGTTAACCCATTAAAAACAGCTATGTGGATAGTACAGCTCGGGCTGTAGCTTGGCTCTGAGCCTAAGGTGCGGGTGGACTTGAAGGCTGAATGTGCCCATGCTGCTCTTTCTAGTCCACTAGTTGGAGGACCAGTAGCAAGAGTCTGTCTACCCAGGCTGGGAGGCTCATTTCCAGCTGCAGTGTAAACCCGCTCTTTGAGGTCAATGTGAATTTTACAGCTGACTTCAATGCGTGCAGCATTAGGACAGGAGGGAGCACTTTTCCCCACCTTTTATAGATCTCACTTTCCTATGGCATGCTGAAGTGAATAGATGAGTGTCTCAACTCATCATTGTCCTTGTATCACCTTCAGCCACATGGCACGTCACCAAATACTTGATGTTTGTTTCAAGTCTAATAGCATGTCTTTCTCTGACAACCTGTCAGACCCAGGTATTTATACCTCTCCAGGTTTATCATCATAACTGGAAAATGATAATTATAGTTATTATTTCCCTTGAAAATGGATGTCCTGCGATGTTCTTGTGGATTGTCACGCACTCATTCAAATATTATTATGAATGAGTCTATTATTAACAATGATTCAGTTTTGTATTTAAGGCCTCTTTAAAGCTGATACAATCTATGAATGGGTGATCCAACACAAGACTTACGCACTAAGTCCCATTTTCAGGGCTTAAGGGATACATAGAACTTTTGAGAACTCTCTGCACAAAGGTGAAAGTCCATTTGATTTAAATGGATCATGTGTGTGTGAGAGAGGAAGCGAGACTGTGTGTGCGCATGCCTAGCACCTCTTTTGAACAAGCTGTACAGTAAAACAAACCATTTTTAAAATGTCAGGTTCTGTTGCTTTCTGGGTTGTGCAGTTTTTACTGTTCTTTTATCCTAACTGTCTGCACTAGCTCCCTGGAGCCTGGCATGTAATCATGTGCTACGTGCTTGCGTGAAAATCTTTTTAACTTCTCCAGAACACTCCTTAATCTGCCACTTCAGCCCCTTCCATTTGTTAAACACACCATGAGAGTGGTTGATGCTGAATGCATTACAGGGTAACAGGACAGCTTTATGACACTAGTTTCAGGACAGCACTGAATTGAAAACTCTCATACAAATTAATTTATCAATGGCTTTACTATTCTGTTTGTTTGTCTATACATTTTAGGTGAAGTGATTCATATTATATGGCTTATAGACACACTATAGGTATCCATATCCACAGATTGCAAGGTGCTCTGCGATCTTCAGGAAAACTAGCTCTATGTACATGTGAGATTATTATGCCTCTCACTGTGTTTCAGGAAACTAATCAGAAAAAAAAAAGCTGTTAGATGTCTGCAGATTGGATGGGGTCACAGTCAGGCTGGTTAGCAGAGAGGGCTAGCTGTACAGATATTTCTGATGTAACAGTATGGAGAGATGGAGGCCTGGTCTACACTACGCATTTATACCAAATTTAGCAGCGTTAAACCGATGTAACCCTGCACCCGTCCACACAACGAAGCCCTTTATATCGATTTAAAGGGCACTTAAAACTGATTTCTGTACTCCTCCCCGACGAGGGGAGTAGCGCTGAAATCAGTATTGCCATGTCGGATTATGGTTAGTGTGGCCGCAATTAGATGGTATTGGCCTCCGGGAGCTTCCCACAGTGCACCATTGTGACCGCTCTGGACAGCAATCTGGAGTTGGATGTACTGGCCAGGTAGACAGGAAAAGCCCTGCGAACTTTTGAATTTCATTTCCTGTTTGGCCAGTGTGGAGAGCTGATCAGCACAGGTGACCACGAGAGCTCATCAGCACAGGTAACAATGCAGTCTCCTGAGAATCGAAAAAGAGCTCCAGCATGGACCGCACGGGAGGTACTGGATCTGATCGCTGTATGGGGAGAGGATTCCGTGCTAACAGAACTCCGTTCCAAAAGACGAAATGAAAAAACATTTGAAAAAATTTCCAAGGCCATGATGGAGAGAGGCCACACCAGGGACTCAGTACAGTGCAGAGTGAAAGTTAAGGAGCTCAGACAAGCCTACCAGAAAACCAAAGAAGCAAACGGAAGGTCCGGGGCAGGGCCAAAAACATGCCGCTTCTACGCTGAGCTGCATGCAATTCTAGGGGGGTCCGCCACCACTACCCCACCCTGTCCGTGGATTCCGAGGTGGGGTGGTAATCTCAGCCATGGCTGAGGATTCTGCGGACGGGAAGATGAGGAGAGGAGGAGAGAGAGGACGAGCTTGCAGAGAGCACACAGCACTCCGTCTCCCCAACAGCCAGGAGCTTTTTCTCACCCTGACAGAATTACCCTCCCAGCCCTCCCAAGCCACTATCCCAGACAATGAAGCCATGGAAGGGACCTCTGGTGAGTGTACCTTTGTAAATATAAAACATGGTTTAAAAGCAAGCGTTTTTAATGATTAATTTGCCCTGAGGACTTGGGATGCATTCGCGGCCAGTACAGTTACTGGAAAAGTCTGTTAACATGTCTGGGGATGGAGCGGAAATCCTCCAGGGACATCTCCATGAAGCTCTCCTGGAGGTACTCCAAAAGCCTTTGCAGAAGGTTTCTGGGCAGGGCAGCCTTATTCCGTCCTCCATGGTAGGACACTTGACCACGCCATGCATGTAGCAAGTAATCTGGTATCATTGCATGACAAAGCCTAGCTGCGTATGGTCCCGGTGTGATTGCTGGCATTCAAGCAAACATCCGTTCTTTATCTCGCTGTGTTATCCTCAGGAGAGTGATATCGTTCATGGTAACCTGGTGAAAAATTCAGGAATTTAATTAAGGGGACAGAGATGGCCATTCCTACTGGGCTGTTTGCCTGTGGCTTAAAAGAAATCCTTCCCTGCATTTAGCCAAGCGGGGGAGGGGGGGGGGGTGATTGGCGCTGAGCTTTTTCGCGTTTGGCTAGCAGGGATCTTCCCTGCTACCAGCCACGCGGTGGGGGGGGGGGTGGCTAGCAGCGATCTTCCATGATACCAGCCACAGGTGGGGGGGGGTAAAGCGATCATCCAGAGAATTGGATGGGGGGGTTTCTGGTGCTGCATGTTAACAGGAAAGAAGCAGCACTCAACGGGCTTTGCTTGCTATTTGGGAAAGGAGGGCGCTGGATATATGAAGGCTGCAGAAGCCGAAAGACAATGGCTTACCATGGCCGCATGCAAGCCGAATTCTGCTGCCCGGACCTGCGTCTGTGATCTCTAACACCAAAGCCGCAGGCACTCAATATTAAGATGCAAAATGCGACCTTGTAGTGAAATCACATGTGCTATGTAAGGTGAATAGTGTTGTTCACCGTGAAAGAGTATAACCATTGTTCTGTAAAATGTATCTTTTTAAATACTTCTCTCCCTTTTTTCCCTCCCTCATGCAGCTGCAAATTTTTCAAGCCTCCCTACTCCATCCCGAAGGCTATCTCAGATAAGGCGGCGGAAAAAAAAAGACGCGAGACGAAATGTTCTCGGAAATCATGGAAGTGACCCGCAATGAAAGAGCTCATCTGAATGAGTGGAAGGACGTGGTATCAAAGTACAGGAAAGATGCCAGTGACCGTGAGGACAGGAGGGACCAACGTGAGGATAGGAGGGAGAACGTGAGGAGAGGGAGAGGAAGATGAGAGGTGGCGGCAGGAAGATCAGAGGTGGCAGGGATGCAACTCTGGGGCTGCTGCGTGATCAAACTGACATGCTCCGGCATCTGGTGGAGCTTCAGGAACAGCAGCAGGATCACAGAGTGCCGCTGCAGCCCCTGTATAACCGCCCCCCCCCTCACCATGTTCCTTAGCATCCTCCCACCCAGACGACTAAGAACGCATGGGGAGGCTCCGTGCACCCGCCCACTCCACCCCAGTGGACAGCCCAACCAAAAGGCTGTCATTATTTTGAAATTTTTTTAGTGGCCTTTTCCTTCCCTCCTATCCTCCTCCCAAACCCCACCCGGGCTACCTTGTCAGTTCTCTCCCTCTTTTATGCCTTTTGGCACGAACAAGCAAGACTGATGGGACCACTATGTTGCAGTGTGAACGTTCCAGTGGCTGCAAACACTTTTCGCATGTAGGCCTTTCAATGAAACTTTGTGACTGCTTTCCCCTGCCTAAAATGCCGATACTAAGATGGAGAAGCCCTCGCGTGAGAGCGGGGCAATAGCCTCGAAGCTGCAATGCCAAAGATGTGTCATCAGAAATCGATTTGAGTGGCAAATTATGGGGTCCTTGATGCAAAAGCCAAAAGGCAATCGTTAAGCTTATACGAAGGCTGGACTCTGGAATGCAGTTCATAGTGATGCGTGCTGCAAAGATTCCTAAGTGTGGCGATGATGTAATCATATCCTATCTGCATGGCACAGCACCCATTACATCAACCGCAGGTACTTTTCCATGTGCCTGCAATCACTGTTGATCACAAGGACGTCACAACATCATTGGTATGCCGGAAGTTTCATTGATGCTCGCATCTTCAAGACGCTACTCTGTTAATGCTCAGCAAGATACTTCAGACCAGAAATTAACATTGGATTTGAATGCCTTAGTTATCACGGGACCAGCCTACCCTTGATCCATGGCTCAAGAACCATCACAGGCAGCCTGACAGTAATCAGAGTTTCAGCTACAGCTGAGCAAAACAAAATGTGTAAAATTGCATTTGCCGTTTAAAGGCCTGGTGACATTACTGACTCGTTCAACCTCAGCCAAACCATCCCATTGTTGTTGCTGCTCGGGTGCTCACTATCTCTTTGAGGTAAGGGAACCTTATGCTGTTGATGCAATCACGCTGCCGTGATTCGTGCAGCCGAACCAGGCAATTAGAGACACACCAGCAGAAGCGTGCCACAGATAAGTTTTGAACTCCCATCTTTATCATGGCCAGGTACGGTGCGACTGCTGTGTTTTTCCCTTTGATAACTCTCCCCCTCTCATTGACTCATTCCCTGTAAGCCACCACCCACCCCTCGTTACCACTTGCTCTTAAGAATAAAGTCACTTTTTCATTTTTAAAAAATCACGATTTCTTTATTAATTATTTATAAAAGGTGAACGAAGGTTAGCCGGGGTGGGGAGAGGAGAGAGGAGAAAACGCACTAAATAGGGCCAAATTATGCACACGGGGGGGGGGCGTCCACTGGCCACGCCCTATGCGGCGTTACGCGCAACCAGACAACTTAAGGAACGGGTGAGGGAGTGGATTTTTTCCATGGCTAGAACCTGCCCCATTACCAGCATGATCTCCAAAGTGCAGGGGCCCTTTGTTTGAGAGAATTCTGTGTCCATGTCCTCAACACTCTCGTCGCCCTGCTGCCGTAGCCGCCTCCTCCTTGCCTGATTTTGCAGGTCCTGGTTCAGCATTGACTGCACAAGAATGCGCGAGGTGTTTACAACGTCCATGATTGCTGTCTTGAGCTGAGCAGGGTCCATGCTTGCTGTGGTATGGCGTCTTCACAGTTCACCCAGGGAAAAAAAGGCGCGAAACAGTTGTCTGCTACTTGCATGGAGGGAGGGGTGAAGCAGGGGTGAGGCTGTACCCAGAACCACCCGCGACAATGTTTTTTGCCCCATCAGGCACTGGGATCTCAACCCAGAATTCCAATGGGCGGGGGAGACTGCGGGAACTATGGGATAGCTACTCACAGTGTAACACTCAGGAAATCGACACTAGCCTCGGTACGTGGACACACACCGCCGAATTAATGTGCTTAGTGTGGCCACGTGCACTCGACTTCATACAATCTGTTTTAAAAAACCGGTTTCTGTAAAATCAGAATAATTCCATAGTGTAGACATACCCTGAGTCTAATTCAGAGCAATTTTATGCCTTGTGCAATCATTAACACCTATACAATGTGAAAGTAAAATGAATTATCAGCATTTTGCACCCTCTTTGATCAGATGTAAGGGTCTGATCTAAGGCCCATTAAAGTCAATTGGAGTCTTTCGTTAATTTTAATGGGTATCGGGTAGGACCTTAAAGGTGGAATTTTCAGAAAATGAGCAGCATTGGCTTACTTCTGCTCCCATTTAAGCCAATGGGAGTTTTTAGCAATGTCTTCAACGAAAGCACAAGTAGGCCAGTGCTAAGCCTGTTGGAAAATCCCACCCCAATAGCTACACAAAGGTGGACGCTAGTGGAGAATCAGGCCCGCGAATTTTTAAAGTATCTTAACAGGTATGATTATTTATAATGTGGTCATGTCTAGAAGCCCCAGTCATGGGCCAGGGCCCAATGGGGCTAAGTAGTGCGCCAGCACAGAACAGAAAGATGGTCAAAGTATTAAGAGAAAGAGACTTCCTCGGGCTCTCAGAATGAGCAGAATATTTTTCACTAAAAAATAACTGAGAAAAATGACCTGTACAGCCACAAGCTCTAGGAAAGAAACAAAAGAAACATACAGAATATGTAGCACCCCACATTGGATCAACAAGGAACCTTCATAATAAAAGGGACACAAGTTCAAACTCTGTTCTCACTCTCATTGACATTAGCCGAGTAATCCTATCACTACTGTGAAATCCTAACCTACACGCACACATTTTATGTACTAACTTTGGCAATACTTGCATAGCTTATCATGCCAATAGTGTTATTGAAACAGAATAAAAGAGATGAGGTTAAAACACGAATCAGCTTTGAAAAGCAATGGGTGATATCCTAGCCTCATTGAAATCACTGGGAATGTTGCCATTGACTTCAGTGGAGCCAGGATTTCACTTAATAAACATATCTTTTCATAGTTAGATACCAAAATTGGTCCAAAAATTCTACAAATATATATAAATCATGATGGCTATGTTTCTTTTTCTTTTTGGCAGAGGACTCCAATATTATGATCTATTGCATCAATTCTTGCTCTGAATGCTTCCATGAAAGAATCTCTCTCTCTCTCCTTCAGATGAAACACATTAGGGTATAACTATGCTGTACCACTAGTCTGGGTAATCAGCCCTCATGTTAGTCTAGATTAGGTATGGGTACCCTCATTGCTAAGTCTTACCTGTCTTACTGTGTCCTCACTGTTTCTGCAGGCTTGTGCAGTAACATAACCCATATTTCTTCGTTCGGAGACGCTCCAGGATCTTTCCTAGTCAATTGCAGGAGTACTTGTCTGCCCATCAGAGGGAACTGTGGGATGTGCATTGGATGAGTGATCTTGCCTGTGTCCTCACTGCACAGTGGGCAGGGTCTAGCCTGAGCTGAAGCTTGAGCTTTAACCCATGGCCCCATCTGTGGATGCAAGCTTGAATTCAAAGTGCAAACATGCACACGCTTGAGGGTTTTGTGTGTGGGAAGTAGCAGGGTGTCAAGGTTCTTCCCCCACTCTGAACTTTAGGGTACAGATGTGGGGACCTGCATGGACACTTCTAAGCTTCATTACTAGCTTAGATCTGGTTACACTGCCCCCATCCAGAAATTTCAGTGTCTGGAACACTTCCTGTCCCCCTAAAACCTTCCCCTCCCTGGGCAGCCTTGAGAGGCTTTTTCACCAAGTTCCTGGTGAACACCTATCCAACCCCTTGGATCTTAACACAAGGAGAATTTAACACCCTCTCTCTCCCCACCAGTTCCACTTGTGAGCAATCCAATCCTGTGGACTTAAACACAGAAAATCAATCAGGTTCTTAAAAGAAAGCTTTTAATTAAAGAAAAAGGTAAAAAATCATCTCTGTAAAATCAGGAATGGAAAATCTTTCAGCGGGTAATCAGATTCATATAACAAACCCGCTCTAGCCTTAGGTTCAAAGTTACAGCAAGCAGAGGTAAAATCCTTTCAGCAAAAAGGAACATTTACAAGTTGAGGAAAGAAAAATAAGACTAACACGCCTTGCCTGGCTGTTGCTTACAAGTTTGAAACATGAGAGACTGATTCAGAAAGATTTGGAGAGCCTGGACTGACGTCTGGTCCCTCTTAGTCCCAAGAGCGAACAACCCCCAAAATAAAGAGCACAAACAAAAGACTTCACCCCACCAAGATTTGAAAGTATCTTGTCCCCGCCATTGGTCCTCTGGTCAGGTGTCAGCCAGGTTTACTGAGCTTCTTAACCCTTTACAGGTAAAAGACATTAACCCTTAACTATCTGTTTATGACACAGAGTTTGGATAAAAACACATCGAGGATCTCAGGCTAAGACTATGCTGTAGTTATACCCTTAAAAGACAAATGAAAGTAACCAAAACATGGCGTGAAAGAGGCACTGCATCTTTAACAAACCTTCTTGTATCTGGCTTTGATACTGTGGCATCTAACGCATAGAATCAAACCCCACTGAGAATTCTGTATAACAGGGTAAGTGTTGAAGAGAGGATCTGCCAGAGGCTATCATCTTTGGTAGGTTGGATGGTTCATGGAATTAGTAAATCCTACACAACCTCCTATAGGATTAGGTTCACTAAGATGTTCTGGTTGTCTGTGCTTCTTTGGCCATAAACCCCGTTTAACTGACCATCTCTGGGTCACCAGGTAAAATCTCGTCCAGGTCAGTAGTGAGTTAAGTTGTTTAGAATCATGTATGGGATTTGTCAGCCACGGTCCTGCTCCTAGTGGCTGCTCCCACCCCATCATTGACATGTGTGCGAGTAGTGTTTACAGAGGGCTCCCTTTATACATGAATGGTATCACCTTCCTCTGGGAGCAATCCCAGAAAAATGGGAACTATATATGCACAGATACTAAACTTCCTTCTCATTCATAAGGTGGAAATCCCTAGGAATTGTGATAGGAGCATCAGAAACTATCCCTATCTGTTTGTCTTAGGGTTTTCCATGGCACCCACTGCTATAGTATCTCACCATAGTAGTTTCATTGCCAGTGCTCATTCTTGTGTTCCATGAACCAATGGCCTCATGGGAAGCCTACTGAAGTCAGTAAGAGCCTTTTCACTGGACTGGATCCAAGAAAAGGCTTATGTTTCCAGTTGTGCCAGTGTGGAACCTTTCAGAAGCTCATAATTCATATGAAAGTTTGTATAGAAAAAAGTTCACTTTGGTTTTATTTTTTCTAAATTTCAGCCCTAACTGTTAGTTTCCTGCTGTTGGTGCATTTAAGTCAGGTTCCCAAACATGGTTTTCTTTTACACAACATTTATGGTGCAGGAAGCAAGTCAATTTTTTTCCATATGAAAGGCAATCTTCATTTCAAAAGAATAGTATAAAATAGATGTGTGGTTTGAACACGTTTAGCAATTTTTTAAAAGCCCCATAGGAGATCTCACTGGGACATAAAAAGGATCAAACATCAAACGAGTGTATTATTTAAATCATTTTTTATGCTTGTGAGACTTGATACAGTTTGCATAAATATTAAGCATCAAGTTAGAAACACTGAACTAAACCCCAATTTAGTGTCAATGTGAAGATATTAATGAGTAGCTTGGAAGGACTAGAGAAAGCCTGGTTTATTTCATACTCAGCAAGATCAATTTTTCATGCATCTTAGAAAAATAAAGACAAATATTTAGGCAAAACTGCAATCCAAATAAAACAGAACCAGTTTGTGATGTATGTGGAGGTCAGCGTGAGAGCATATAGAGTACATACTGTGCTGTGTATATTTGTACAGAGGATAATTTTAAGGGAGCAGCTAAAATATATCAGGAGAACGGGCAAGTGGAATATAACACAAATGTGTAAGGTAGATACGCATGTCAGCCTGAAAAGGGTTCATTAACTATACAGCCTACATATTTTAATTATCAATAAGTAAAAAGTATACTAGAGAGTGACAATTTAACTAAGTCTGCACCAGATTTATTATCCACACTGTCAAAGTGATAGAACTAGGGTCCACCACCCTCACTAGCATTGATCTGCTTGGAATTTTTTCTTTCCACCTCCCTGTTCTTTCCCCCTCACCCCAACAACACACGCACACACACACACACACACTTCATGAGAGGTTCAATTGAAAAAATATGTTTGGGGGATTTACATCACAAATCTTAACATTTTCAACAAAACATTTTTTTATCAGAAATATCCATTTAGTGATAGACATATTTTGATAGAATGTTTTGACCACCTATAGCACTGAGTAAAAGTTTACTTTATAAATTGTCCCACTGAAATCAGTGTGACAACTAGAGTGGGTCAAAGAAACTTTTATTGAACCATATTGTGACGAAGTGGGGGTTTTCTTGGGGTTTTTTGTCTTTTCCAGGGTTTGCATGCACAGGGGGTGGGACTCAATGTACCTGGGTGTTACTGGTTTAACGAGGTGAGGGGAGAGGGAGTTTGTTGTTACAGAGGACCGGAGAGGGACCCCAGCCCAGGAGACACAACCGGTTCTGGCCAGTGGGAGGACAATGGGCTGCAGAGAGAGGACCCCGGTGACCTGACCAGCCGGTTCCAGCCAGAGGAGAGCTGCGAGGAAAGGGGACTCAGGCCTTCCTGTTTACGACCCTGTTTACCTGGAGAGAAGACAATGGACTGAGGCGGGGCTTGAGGCCGGGGATATCAGAGACCCAGCTGGGAAGCAGGGGGGCTCGGGCTGGCGAGGGGAAGCAGGCAGAGCCCACCTGGATGCAGGGAGACTGGGATGTGCTGTTACTGTGAGAGGCCAGGCCTGAGGCCCTGAGAGTTTCCTGTGCTGTGTTCAACTCTCAATAAACCCTCCTGTTTTATGCTGGCTGAGAGTCACTCTGGTCTAGAGAACAGGGTTGCATCAGCCCCTTTGGGGGTGAAGAGGCCCAGGGGGTCCAGAGTGCGTGGACTCCCGGAGGGGGCCCACGGCAGAGACAGACGTGCTAAGGCTCAGAGAGGTGCAGCTCCAGGAGGTGGAGGGGCCTGACCCCGAGAGAGAGTGGACCCCCAAGAAGGGCTGTCTCACTGAAAGGGGCACCTCCCACGGACCGCACAGGGCCAAGTGTGGGCACGATCTGTGAGTCCGTGACACATATGTTATTGGAATATGTTGTTCTGTTGAAATCCAAATGCTTCACAAACTCAGGGAAATTGTGTCAGAATTTCATTTTAGAAGAAAACTGGGGGGGGAGTTCCAATGATGTTGAAACAACCCATCTTGACATTTTCAGAACATTTCAATTTTTCATTTTGAACTGACTTTTAGTTGTAATTTTTTAAACAAATTATTATATAATTAAAAATAAAAGTAAAAGTCAAAATCAAAATGAAACATTTTGATTGACTCAAAATAAAAGGGAAAAATCAGAATTTTCCTATGAAGAATTTCAAAATTTGGAGGTTTTGTTTTAATTGGGAACAAAGCCAGATTTTGAAATCCTTCATGAAATGCACCTGCTGCCCTCCACACAACTCTAATGATGACTCGGAGTGGAAAGTAGTACACCCTGTTGTTAAGAGTGACAGAATCTTTCCCATATTCACTTCAAGTCTAAAATATGTGTAGTTAGAGACAACTCAGTGGTTCTTCGTCTATGGCATGGAGTGACCCCATGTTACATCTGAAAAATGCTTGAGACACCTGTCATGCCTTCTGGAGTGGTGCACAAGCAAGACTCCCAACCTCAGGGCAGACTTTTAAGAAGGCAAGTAGAAACCCCACACTGGTTGTGAGTTCTATACTTAGATTTCACTAAAGAATTAACAAGTGTAAACTCCTCACACACTATACAGCCTTGATATGGAGTCACAGACAGTCCCCTTGGGCATTCTGATCTATTTGACACCCAGGCAAGCTTGACTCTGTGATAGATGGTCCCTTACAGCAGAAATCACGACAATATTCAGGTTACTCCCAGTCCTAAAGGACTAGTCACTTACCCCAGGTCAGTTGTACTCAGATCTGAAACCAAAGACAATGCTCATAGCCAATCCTGTAACAAACTAACTAAAGATTTATTAACTTTAAAAGAAAAAGGGAAAAGAAATAGTTATTTACAATGTAATAACAGATAAACATACACACATACCACTGAGCTAAAAGGTAGTAAAAGCTTCTAAAACAAGTACGCTTTTATGTCCTTTGGGGCTAACCCAAGCCAAGCAGCATGGGGATCTCTTGCTTATGTTTAGGAATCTTTGCCCTTCAGAGTCCAGACAGCACAAAGATCCCAAGTTCTCCTTAGTGGGCACTTTTATTCCCTTCCCCCAGCATTCAAGCTGTGATGAGACAGGGACTTGTGCCCACACCCTTTTCAGGGGGTGGGAGAAGCAATCAACGAAGGGTTTTGTCCACAACGGCTTGTCTGATATCTGTAGACCTTGCTTTATTGGGCAGAAGAAAACGTTTCTCATGGTGAACTAGTATCTCACACTTGGCAATGCTTCTCCCCTGACTGGGGGGGATTTACACTCTTAGCAAACATTTAGACATTACCTTATAACATGGGCTACAGATATTATAGGTAGAATTAATACACACAGTATACCATGAGCGTTCCATCAAGTCTAAACACATTCTTAGAATTCTAATATCTATTTTAATATTAACACACAGAGGAGCCAGCCTCGTTTCCGGCTATGCATTTGTCAGTGTTCAGTGAGGGCTAGAGACCTTGGCATGAGCTGGTCTGCCAGCATCACAACATCCCCTCCCGTTTAGCCATTAACTAAGGGAGGATAGTTCAAATCCATAAAACCCAGTTCTGACCCCTCTGAAGCTTGCCACCATCAAGCTGAGAACTTGTGGCTCAATACATCATTTTTAGGCATGTGATTATTTACCAAAAGCTGGAATTTGCTGCAGGACATCCAGTCATTTGTTTGTACTAAGGGCTACATAACTAAGTATTTGTGTAATAGCAATTAGTTACTTGTAGAGGAGACATTTTTAAGAAGTGCAGCCACAGAATCTTGGCCTATGAGCTAAGGAAAAGGAAGACCTAAATATTGACTAGATAGTGGGAGGCTAGGTTGTCCCTCTGAAACTGATTACAGTCCAGACGTGAGTTGGGGGCAATGAGATTTGATTGATCCAGTTATGAGTTTTGAAATGAGGGTCCCCCACCCCCAAAAAAACCCCACCTTGTGTAACATCGTTCTTTTCAGCTGCACCTGTAGCCAGTTGACACTCTGATGGAATGTTTGTATTCCCCGTAAAAGGAATGATATTTGGGACAAAATATTAGATGGTGTTTCCTAGTTGCCCTAAGCAAGAACTTGCCACGTTCTCCTATACTGGAAAAACTGGATGATATATCTTAATTAATAACATCTTCCCCAGTCCTTCCTCCAACAGAGATTAAAGGTTTATTTTGATTCAGGTAAAAAATGTCAAAGATACAAAGTGTTACTACTGGAACCCAAAAGTTACTCATAAAATTAGCCTCCAACACTTGGATGTGTAACAAGGCAAGCTTTGCCACATCCAGACTGTCAACAGAAACTGCTCCCAGCTATCTAGGATACTTTCACACGAGGGAAGTATTGACTTTCTTGAACATAGCATTTAAATACAGCAATTAATGCATATTTGTAGCAATAAGGAATGAAGTATAATCCCTCTGTCACGTGACAAATAGCTTTCCTCATACATTGACAGTTTTGTTTAGTTTTTTTTAAAATTGAACCTTTTTCATCATTCACTGAAACCAGCCGCTTTCTCACACTCACACCTCCCAAACTGCCAAGGCTCAAATATGGAACCTGATGTAACAATGATCCAAAGTGAGGGTCACAAAACAAAGCTATTCGTGCCACCAACTTAAAATGCAGTGTGAGTCACCCCTTTAGTGTAAATAACTCTCTCTCTAACTTCCAGTCCATGATTTTTTCTTATGTAAATTATCTTCAAGCAGAAAAATGAGGGCAGACCAAATGTGTTTGTATTAGAGGAAAACTGGACTAAAATAAGTGATGTCCCTTGAAATGTTCCATTTAAAGGATCTGCTCAGAATTCTTGTTGGATATCAGTGCAGTCCAATTCATTGGCCATATGATTTTAAAGAAAGGTTGTCCAAACGTTACTTAACATTGTCAGAACCTATCTCTGCAACGCAGCTCATTCATTTTTAATACTGCATTAAGTTGATTCATTTGCAATTAATCACCAATTTAAAAACATTAAAATGAAGATATTAGCCATTTCTTGCTTATGGTTTTCTTGGATGAGCAGAAATGAAAAGCTGTGGGCAGTGTGTGACCTTTAGCTGACATGGTAACACCTCTAACGCAACTGACCATTCATATGCCAAGAAGTAAACACTCAATTTAGTGGTGGGAGAGGTAAAGGGATTGCCTCAGTTTTGCCCCTTTAAAATTGCTTTCCAAACCATCTGTCTCCACTGGATTCAGCCCTACGATAATTTCAGCAAAGAAATACTGTCCATGTTAGGCTCAAATGGGGAAAAACATTTTTGTGTAGCTCTACAAAATACAAGGGGTGAAATCCTCTGTTCTGCTCCAGTCCTTTTACACTAGAGAGGCATAAGGGGATTTGAAATGCCCCATATCAGCTCTGTCACAGGACCCACAGAGACAGCTACAAAGCTACCCCTGGACACCCTCACAAGCTGTGGTGTATGGGAACAAGAAGGGTGTGTTTAGGGGAGGGGTCACAGCATGCAGCACAGTGGAGATTCTAAGCATAGGGAAGCCTTGGGAGGCTGCTGCCACTGAGATAGACCCCAAAGGCTGTGTAAGTTATACTGGAAACCACAGAGCAGCCCAGGTTTGGGAGGGCAAAACGGTGCTTTAAAGCTACCTGGGCTGTGCTGTGCCTCTTGGAGGTAGAGCATGGATCTCTCTCAAGATATACCACATGTGAAACCGATCAACTCTTGAGTTGAACAATCTCAGACCCAGTCTGGAAAGATTGCACTGGAATCAAGACTGTACAATAGTAACCATGAGCTAAACTAAAATAATAATAGATCTGGGAACTGGAGGCGTCATTCTCTAAGTTATATTTAATAAAGCACAACTAATACTTAGCTGAGTATAACAATTGTGCACCAGACACAGTTCCCAGTGCATATTCACAAAACTCTAAATCCAATCAGTGGACGACAAAATGGCACCAACCCCAAGCTGGTTGGAATTTTCAATCACAATGACTGTCCAATGGAAAATGCAGTTTATACAAAATCAGAATTTTCCACAGGAAGTGAGAGTTCAACCTGTGTTTTTTGTATGAAAAATAGTGCATCCATCCCAAATTTTAAGCACCTAATGTCAGAGTAAAGCTTAAGTTTTCTGTGGATTTTTAAGTAATTCTATAAATGAGTTTCTAAGTTATAATCAATTAAAAATTGGCCTTAAAAATTACAATGTGCATCTCATGAGTTTTTAAGCCTTATAGCGTAAGGACTACAAACAGTGGAAAATAACAATAAAATGCTAATAGTGAGAGTCTTGGGGTGTCCTAGAGATTATTAATTATTTTGTCAATTAACAAAAACAAACACTGATATCAGGGTTATTCATCATAATTGAATTGTTTATGTGCTGCAGTTGGTCAACAAAGAACAGAATTTACATTGGCTATTTCTGTTCTCTGATGTGATATGTAGACTGGAACAGCTTGGACAACGACAATTCCATTTCATGGCAACTTTTGAAATTTCTCTTTGTTCTTCAATGGAAGAAAGACAAAGTCTTTAGAATGTTGTCATGAAATGGAATTGTATCAAAACATCTGTTTTCAGATAAAAAAGTTCAGATTTTTTATGTGGGTCTCTCTCTAACTAGAGTCCACTCTAGACCTCAGAATTCTTCCTGTCAAAAACCTGTCAGAATAATTCCACAAAACATTTTGGCTTCAACAAAACAGCTTATTTTGACAAAGAACCATTTTATTGAAAATGTCCCTATCAGCTCTAACATGGAAATCTTTCTAAACAGTTTTGCAGAAGGATACAACACTGGTTACTCCTTGATATGTTTCCTGCCTCCAAAACTGACAGCTGGCATAGTGAGCTGGGAATGGATTTTGCTAGTTCAGGAGCATTGGCGATGCATTGAGGCAGATGTTCAATTAAGGAATAGCTCCTGTATTGAGGTTCCTATTCATTCTGAAAATGTCTTAAGAGCTCCTCTTCTTAAATACACAGAGAACCTGGTCTTTGTGAGAACAGGGGCTACAATTTCAGAGATCCTGGTCTTTGTAAAATTGTTCAGCCAGTTCAGGAGTGGAACAATTGAGACAACTGGACACTTCTTTGAAGAATAGGATCTGTGATGAAGCAGTGGATACTTTGACAAATACCAGGATCTTCATTAAAATTCCTGGCCAACTCAGTGGTGGATCTCTTGATTACAAATAACATTTTAACAAAGAATAGAATCATTGAAACATTAGTCATTGCTTAGTCAAAGATTTTCTTTTCACTGCATCACAAATGCTCCTGAGCAAGCAAAATCTCTCTCATGTACCACAATTGCTCCTGGTGTTAGTTTCCGACCCAGAGGGCATTATTAGGTGATAAAAAGTAGTGTTTCCTAAACTGTTTCTAAAGTCTTCCATAAACTGCATCTGAGAATGGAACTTTTGGGTGTTTGAGGAAAGCAGAGACGTTAGCCTGTTGAATGCACACTTCTGTTTCAAATGCCATTTTTCAGCAACAAAATTAGCCCACAGAATATGTGGCATTATTTTTGACATTGACCTTTTTCAGCCTTTACTCTGAAGCCCCACTAATAAAGCATTACAGAAGTGGTAATAAATACTTCAGCACAAGGGTTGAATGGGTGACATTCCACTGGATTTCCTTCCTATTGAAGGGTCAGGAGTACTACTCTGTCATTTTTCTATTTTAAAAAGACTAGTATTTAAATCTATAAGGCCAGTTAAATTTTCAGAAGATGTGGTAATCCCTTCAAGAAAATCATTTTCTGAAGAAAGTCCTTAAATTTAGAATCAAGGTGATTCTTGTAAATATGTGCATTGAAATAACAAATACCTTTGAGCGATCCAGGTCTTAAGTTTGTAAGTATGTGAGATCTGGAAATAGGCCTGTTCTGGCCATATAGTAGCAAGAAGCACTGTGTGGTCTAAGACCTGCTAACATTGGTATACTGGTACTGAGAGTCTAAGCTATACTGATAGAGGAGATTAATATCTTGGTGGTGAAAGCTGTGTCCAAACTGCAGTGAGCCTGAGCAGCTGCACATCACAATGACCTGCTGATGTGACCTTGGACTCCATATTCCAAAACTGGAATGGACTTCATGAGATAATCTGCCTTCTATAGCAATGGGTTGAATTGGGAGCCTATTTTTTAAAATTATTATTTGCATCAGGAATGAAATAAAAATCTTTAACTGTGCCCTGATTTAAATGGAACACATGTTTGGCTTGTCTTGGAGATAACTGCTGTGCTTTGTAAATAGGATTTCCCTGCCATGGCACTGCAGGCACAGCAGCAGAATTTGCTGCCAACCCCTTAGGCAAAGAGGCACAAGAACTAGTCTACTTCTTCCTCTGACCCATTTGCAATTTGTGACACTTTCCTGCTTGAACAGTCCTGCTTTTGTTCAGGGATGAGATTAGTTTGCTGACAAATTCATAAATCAGTTTCTCTTTTGTTGGGATTGAAGCTTTTTCTGAGCCCTGCATTTAGGCGAATGCATCTAACATCGAAATAAATTTGCTGCAAATGAATCAGTAGGAGTCACACGCTGAAATTTCTCTTAGGATGTGAGGAATGATCCCTGTCCTTGACACCACCATATAGAGTCTCTCTACAGTGTACAAGTCCTTGCTCAAAGACCACTCTACTGAGGAACAAATCCCTTGACTGTGACTTGAAAAGGTGGCAGCAATGACACACGTCCCAAAGCAGGCTGCAAGTCATTGTGCTTTCTCCAATTGGTTAGCTACACCACAGTATGTAAGACAGCCTGTAAGAATCTAAACAACTTCTTGGCTGCTATGATTTTTTATGGAATATCTATTCTGATGGATGAATGTTCAGGACATATCTGAATGCGTCAAGTATTCCCTATATAGTGCATCATTAATGTCCTGAAAGGGTAAAACAGAAGGCCAATCTGATTCTGGCGGGTTGAAATTTCAGTACTGAGATCAAGTTTTCTGTCTTCTAGAATAGTTCTAAATAGGATCATATCAAAGTAATGGAAAGCAGTATGTATGCAGATGGGAAAAGGCAGAGAAAAAGCATCCACAAAAAAAGAAGTACAAATATTTTTCAGTTCTCTCCTGATATTTCCTTTGCAAGGTACTGCATCTTATCAAAGCTCTCATTTGACAGTTGGGTCTGATGGCAAAGATATTTTTAAAAATTATTAAATGTATTAATTTAGGCAAATCAATCTAGGTTAGTGGTGTTGGAGGGAAATATTACAGACTCCTTGGCCCGAGTAGATGTGAGTGAAAATTAAAGATGGTGGAATGTTTGTTGCTGAAGAAGTTGCATGTAACATGATACTAGCTGATATTTCAGTGGGGAGAATGGCAACAGAACCTCGCCCATCAAACACAATTACTGTTGTACTTACTTATACTAGTTTCGTGCTCTTGTCTCCAGACCCCTTTTCCTTTGTGAAATAAATTGTTGACATAGGCATTCTTGCCATTTCTCAGGGACATAACAAAGACACCAACAGCAATTACTGAGCAGTGACTCTCAGGAGGAATCCCGATAACATCAATAGATGTACTCACGTAATATAATCACACCTAGCTCTTATAGAGTGTTTCTCGTCAGAAGATCACTGAAAGCGTCACAGTCTTTAAAATATTTATCTTCACAATACCCTTGTGAGGCAGGGCCGGACTATGATCCCTATTGTACACATGGAGATCTGAGGCACAGAGAGGTTATGTAAAAGGCCCAGGGTCACACAGGAAGTCTGTGGCAGAATAGGGACTTGCTCACAAAACTTAGACTGGTGTCCTAACTACTGGACCACCATCCTTTCTTTCTAGCTGCTTGCCTGTATGAGGAAGGAGTTCATGCTCTGGTCCAGTGTGTGGAACTAAAACAGGTTCACAAGGAAGATAGAAAATACTTCATATACCATTTTTTTAAAAGTGCATTTGGTGCATGTAAGGTCACAAATGTACCATTTGGATATCAGAGTATTTGCCAGTAAAGTATAGAACAGGGGTAGGCAACCTATGGCACAGGTGCCAAAGGCAGCACACGAGCTGATTTTCAGTGGCACTCACATTGTCCGGGTCCTGGCCACCAGTCCAGGGGGCTCTGCATTTTAATTTAATTTTAAAAGAAGCTCCTTAAACATTCTGAAACCTTATTTACTTTACATACAACCATAGTTTAGTTATATATTATAGACTTATAGAAAGAGACCTTCTAAAAATGTTAAAATGTATTATTGGCATGCAAAACCTTAAATTAGAGTGAATAAACGAAGATTCGGCACACCACTTCTGAAAGGTTGCAGTACCCCTTGGTATTTAGAATGATGTCTTGACAAAGGCTCATTATGGATGAAACTGCACGTGTGTTTTCAACATTGGCATAGATCTCGATGATCTTGCCTGCTAGTGAACAAGTATGTATTAAGATTTGAAAGTCAGACGTCTGATTGCCCACCCTCAGGTAAATCCACTAGTAAATGAGAGTCATTCTACCATATGGAGGGAAATCCAGTCTGAGAAATGTACAACAGATTTTTTTTTTAAAGGGGTGGTTTTCTTCAAGTGAGCAACTTGAGGGTCTGCTGCTTATTACACTAAGGCACCTTTATACTCAGGTCACCCATCCTTTCACAGGGCCAAAGGTATAAAGGGATCTTTAGCATAAATGAGACTCAGATACTCGTGTCTTCTTCTCTACCAAAAAAAGAAGCACAACTGAAAAATGTTTTACCTGAAATTGGCATGGATACTGTGCAGAAGCTTGTGAACTCTTATTCACAGACTTTTAGTATCCCATATCTCGCCTCTGTGTTAAATAGGTATCTGTCTATGTATCTGCCCAACAAAATAGGGCACAGTCCATCCATCAGATCAAATTTCAGTGGAGCTGAGATGATAATTCTGAAGTAAATAATATGAAATCAAATAATGGCAAATGCAAAGTTCCACTTAGGATAGGATCAACGTTGCACACATACCTAAAATGGAAATGACTCGCTAGGAAGGAGTAACTGTGGAAGGGATCTGGGGGTCATGTGGCGATGACAAGTTAATATTGAGTGTTAACAGTGTGTAATGCGGTGCAGAAAGTTAAGAACATCATTTTCGGGAATTTATTAGCGGAGTGTTGTAAGGCAAGACACAAGAAGTAATTCTTCCGCTCTACTTCCGCACATGATTAGGCCTTCAGCTGGGGTATTGTGTGCCAGTTTCTGGGTGCTGCCATTTTCAGGAAAAGATTGTGGACGAAACTGGAGAACGTCCAGAGAAGAGCCACACAAATATCTAAGGTTCTAAGAAAGACTGATGACCTATGGAGGGAAGATCAAAAAATTGGGTTTGTTTAGTCTGGAGAAGAGAAGACTGAGAGGGGACATGATAACAGTTTTCAAGTACATAAAAGGTTGTTACAAGGAGGAGGGAAAAAAATTGTTCTTCTTAACCTTTGAGGATAGGACAAGAAGCAATGAGCTTAAATTGCAGCAAGGGTGGTTTAGGTTGGACATTAGGAAACACTTCCTAACTGTCAGAATGGTTAAGCACTGAAATAAATTGCCTAGGGAGGTTGTAGAATCTCGGTCATGGGGGATTTTTAAGAGCAGGTTAGACAAACCCCTGTCAGGGATGGTCTAGATAATATTTAATCCTGCCATGAGTGCAGGGGACTGGACTAGATTACTTCTCACTGTAAGTAAACAGTGTTGTATTCCACCCCCACTCTCCCCATACACATTATAATGGCAATGGTGTTGTGCATTGTTACAAAGGTTTTATTACCATCAATTTGGGATGATTACATGACCGGTGAGTCATGTAGTCATTTCAGAATGAGGCTGAGAAACCTTTTAAATCATGCTGTGACATTATGCATACTGTATATAATACAGTAAAACCATTTCACAGAGTTTTTAGAGGGGGTTGGATTTTTTTACAGGCCCATATCATTTTATCCACCTGCTGGCAAAACCAAATTCTCTTTCAATTGTGAGAGGCCATTGCATGAGCTGTACAAGGTAGGTGCTCCTTGCTCATTCCTTCCCTGTGCCCTCAGTTGAAAGTTCCAGATGTGGCACTTAATAGTGAATTAGTCCATATTCATTGGGTTAGAAGTGGTGTGAAGTATGCACGTAAACAGCATCTGCAGAGTTCTGAGAATTGTAAAAGCATATTTATTTCCATTGACAATGGATGTAAGTGGATTCTGCAAACAGAACTGTGCAACTATTGAGTATAGCAGAAATATAGCAGGCTGGTGTGTGTCTGGTTTCCTGCGCTGGCAAAACTTGGCTTACAACAGAAATAGTTTTTACCACCATCTGCTTAGATTATGAAATATGTGAAATTCAGACATTATTTCCTGGATGGTCCCACCTATCCACTATAGCTTTTTTCCTAGCATCTTGTTTCAAAGGTTTGATTATTGCTTAACAGGAATAACCACAATGCTTGTTTATACATAGTATAGGGAAAAGGTTCTGAGGAAATCAAACTTCAGAAAAGAAATGGAGAAACAGCAATTCATTTCCAATATCCTATCATACCAATCCGATGTAGTATAGCATTAGGGACGAACAGAAAATGGTTTTCTTAAAACAGGAAAAAAATTGAGATCCAGAAAAAAAAAAATCACATCCGGAACAGGGATGAAAACTTAATCTCAAAAATGCTCATGAACTGAATATCTGGAAAATAAACTGGTTTTGCTTAATCAAAATGTTTTGTATCAATAATTTCAAAAAAGTTGTGTTTCACTTTTGACCTTTTCCACCTTTTAACCCTTTTTTTAAAACCTAAATTTACTAACATTTCAAAACAAAAAATCATTTTGACTAAAAACATCCAAACATTCTGATTTGAACATTTTGAAATGAGATGTTTTAGCAATTTCAAAACATTTTCCCCCCAAAGATTTCTAGTTAGGAGATTCATTGAAATTAACTCTGTTCTGGGAACAGTTTCAGTTTTGACGATTTTGGGGGGGGTGAAGAAACAATGTCAAAAAATTCTCAGCTAGCTGTAATTTACATCCCACATATTAGACACATTCCCAAATGCATGAAATCAACAGAAAGGGACAGATTATTGGGACTTCTGCTAGGGTGTTCAGTTTTGTGTGAGTAGAAAGTTGGCAACTCTAAGAGCAGTGCATTGTGGTAACTATCCCACTATGCAACTGGCTGAAGGGTGCTTTGGGAAGGGTTTGCAATGCCTCATGGGGCAGGTACAGCATCACATGATGAAGGTTTCTCAATCCCATCATTCCAGGGGCATCCTAGTAGATTGCCAGCTGCTTTTTCAACTGAAGTGTGTAGGATGAGGGAGAGGAGAGTGGTGTGTCTGCTAGGCACAGCAGTCTTTCCCAAAGCAGCCCGCTCTGCCTGCCTGCCTATGTTTCTGTGATTCCCTCCAAGTTCTCCCAGGGAGCAGCATCTTGACCAGCATCTGTGTGCTCTCCATGCTGAGGAATGTCAAAGCAGCACAGCAGTCCCTCCCGCTCTCCCCTTCACACTCCCCACCGCCGCTCCCTGCAGCAGCAGTCTGCCTACCTCTGTGTTCTTAGTGCAGGGCAGAACAGGAGCATTCCAATTATTTGCTTTTTGTTCTCCAAAGTAGCAGCACGCTCAGCTCAGCTGTCTATAGTTCCCGGAGTTTGGAAAGGGGAGGGGAACATGCCTGCAGGGCAGCAGAGATCAAAACAGTGTGCAGAGTGGTCATGGCAGGCATTGTGGGACACTGGCTGTGACTGGAGTCCCAGGGGAGTCAACTCAGGTCACTCAATTAGGGTGAACTGCAAAGAATGGGGCAGACAATCCTTCAAACTGGTGGATATTCCAATACTTAGATTTACCAAACCAGCACCAAACAGCTCTTATAATACCTTACTGGTTACCCAGAAGCCAACAACACAGTTCCCTTAAAGTAACCCAACCTCAGGCCTCCACCCAAACACCCAAGTCAAATATGATGAGGATTCCTGAACATCTTAATCATATAAAAAAGTTCTACCAAACCCAAAGAACTGGACACAATACTTCCCAGGTTAATGAATATTCCAGATCTTACCCAAATATACGCTTACAGCTAGTTCTTATTAACTAAACTAAAATTATTTAAAAAGAAAAGAGAGAGCACTGGTTAAAAGATCAGTATACAAACAGACATGAGGACAATTCTTGAAATTCAGGTTCATAGCAGAGATGGTGAGCTTTGTAGTTGCAAAGAGTTCTTTCAGATTTAGTCCACAGGTTATAGTCCAATGTTTATATTCAAGGCAATCCAGTCAGGACTGGGATCTCAGTCCTTATGGCTTAGGCTTCTCCTGCATAAAGCCTCAAGCAGATCTGAGATAAAAAGGATTGGGACCCAAACATTTTTACACAGTTTCAGGCCTTCTTGTGACAGCTTGGAGTCCTTTGGCAAACAATAGTGACTTTGAAGTGGACCCATTTCCTAAGCATCACCGGTAATTATCCACACAGATTAATATAAGGCAATTTGCCTGTTTTCCCACCATTTGCAAATGATTCGCTATGCATTTCAGAGAGAGAGAGAAATACACTGATATCTTATTTTTACAGTTCATTTAAATGTTAAAATATCCTTTTGATCTCTGAATTAACAGAATACAGCATAGACAGGGACTGTTTGATTACACTGCTGACCTCTATGAATATATATGTAAATACACAAAAACACAAATATTATCTACCCATATGTTTTCAAGGATTGAATCTGAGTCATTTATCCTGCAGGATGCTTAACCCTTTCTGGTCATGCGTCACACTGTTGAAAGCCAGTTCTGTCAACAAAACAAACAGCAGTGTCTGCACTTATGCTTTGTCGCTTTAACTTTGCCGCAAAAGGCTTTATGCCTCTCCTTGAGAGGTTAGCGGACAAACGTAGCTTTGTAGTGTGTACACATTCCCTGTTTTGTCGGCAAGACTTTGTAGTGAGCAACTTGTGAGTTGGAATGCTCATATAAGCCATTCACTAAATAATGAAGGAATTTGTAAAAAAAAAAACTATTGTGACTAATAGAACAAAAAGAAGCTATACTCAGACATTCATGAGGATTATGAAATAACTTTATTATTTAGTGTTTCAAAGTCTACAAAGTGTATTAAAATAATAATTATTACTAATAATGAATAGATTTAATATTTATATATTGCACTATCACCTAGAGGCCAATGACATCAAGGTCCCATTAGGGCAGGTGCTCTACAAAAACATAGTAAGTTATTGTGTCTGACAGTATTTAGGTATGCAGTAGGTACAAGCAACTTTAACAAGTGCAGATCTGTAACCAAAAGGCCAGATTGTCAATTGGTGTAAGTAGACACAGCTTCATTGCCAGCTTACATAGATGTAATTTTAATACATGTAATTCCCAGTCAAGAACCTTTCAGATCCAGCAGCACTACTTCATCCAAACATTTCTTTATACTAGGAAACAACTACCAACTCTAAAATGTCAAGTACCTTTATATGAGCATTTAATGTTATCTAATCCCCTTTCATTATGATTCATGCATATACAATGCACTTAATTATTGCCTTTTTGAAATGTTAAATTTCTTGCAAAGTTTATTGAAAACAGAGCAGGTCTAGAGATTCAAAGGAAACAATTGTGAAATAATTTACAATAAAGGCAACATGATTCCCCCTACTTAATGTCTTTCCCTAAGATATACAGAGGAAACAAGTACACTGCATTTTAGCAGTATTGTTATACTAAAGTTTTGTTGCCATGGCAAGAAATTCTGAATGGATGAAGTCATAAAGTTCTCAAGGAGGTGCTAATAACTCAACAGGGCGTAATAACGTCTTGAAAATGTCCAAATTCATAAAACATTTCCAAAGGGGTAACTATAAACTAAGAAAAATGGCAAAACACAGAGTATGCAATAGTGAGGTTACGTTGTTCCTAATCCTTAAGAAGCTGGTTCTTACCATATCTTTACTCTGCCCCTCCTTAAATCTTGTAAAGTATATGTAACATCACTATGGACCAGATTGTGATATCCTTTCTCATGTTAAATCAGTGGTTCTCAAACTTTTTTCTGGTGACCCCTTTCATATAGCAAGCCTCTGAGTGCAACTTCCCTTATAAATTAAAAACACTCTTTTATATTCATTTTTTAAGTACATCAGAAGCAGGAAGCCTGCTAAACAATCAATGGGGCCCCTCAATGATAGAGATAAAAAAGGAGCGCTTAAAGACGGTAAAGTCATTGCAGAGAAACTAAACCAATTCTTTGTTTCAGTCTTCACGGCTGAGGATGTTAGGGAGATTCCCAAACCTGAGCCAGTTTTTGTAGGTGACAAATCTGAGGAACTGTCACAGACTGAAGTGTCACTAGAGGAGGTTTTGGAATTCATTGATAAACTTAACATTAACAAGTCACCAGGACCAGATGGCATTCACTCAAGAGTTCTGAAAGAACTCAAATGTGAAATTGAGGAACTATTAACTAGGGTTTGTAACCTGTCCTTTAAATCGGCTTCTGTACCCATGCGACCCTGGAATGAAACCTATGTTTATTGCCAATATTTTTAAATAAGGAAGCTCTTAGAGGTGATCCTGGGCAAATTACAGAAGCGTAGTCTAACCTCAGTACGGGCAATTAGTCAAACATAGTAAGGATTTAAAAACTGTTGACACAGTAATGAACATTATAAAAATTGTTGGGCAAATTGTCAACATGGTTTTCTGTAAATGGAAATTTCATAGTTCTTACTGATCTATACATTATGATTGTCTTTGTAAAGGGGTTACAAAAAACATGTGGATAAGGGGGATCTGGTGCGACGTATTTTACTTAGATATTTCCAGAATAGCTTTGACAAATGTCCCTCACCAGTTCTTATGTAATTAGTTGTCATGGGTATAAAAGGAAAGGTTCTTTCAATGGTTCTGAGATATCTGTGTTTGGTTATATAAGACCTTGGAACAAAGGAGGATTAATGGTAAATTTCTTCTAGTAGTTGAGATTGTGAGTTGTCATATTCTATTTTGGTGTAACTTAGTGTTGTGGTCATCCGGGGTTGTTTGTTTGTCAGTCTTCGGAAATCCTTAATTCCTTTATTAACTGTATTTCCTATTAAGTATGATCTGGAGTGAGAGACGATAGAGAAGGATTGTAAAAATTAAAAGTAATGTGACGCATATTGGGGTCAGTGGATAGGTTTACAGATGACACTAAATAATATCAAGAATAGTTAAGACAAAGCAGGACTGTGAGATCATTCAAAAGATCTCACAAATATCTAATGGACTTGGGCACAAAATGAAATGCATTTAGTGTGGATAATATGTAATCAGTAATCGCACATGGAAAAAAATAACCCCTACATATACATACAATATAGATTGGTGGGCTATAATTTAGCTACAACTGATAATTCAGGGGGAAAAAGTATCTTTGGAAGTATCCATGGATAGTTTCTCTGAAGATGTCTTATGTAGTGTGCAGAGGCGGTTCAAATAAAGTGCAAACAGGATGTTAGGTAATTCGATAAATAAGGATGAGATATGACTGACTAATATATTTATTGCACCCTACTTATTATTAATCCATTGTACTTGGGCCACATTCATCTTCTTTTCTTTTCTTTTTTCCTTTCCCGTCGGTTTTCCCTCCGATCCCTTCCTTGTATTACTTGTACTTAGATGTGGTTCTCCTCACCTCAAAAGATTATTCTCGACTAGGAAAAGGTTTTCAGAGTAAGGGCAACTAAAATTGCTTAGGCGGTTTTGAAGGTTGGGTCCATATGAGGATTGAGAATTTAATGAGGTAACTCTTCAGCTTGGTAAAGATGGATGACTAAAGGGGGGATATTGATAGTGGTATATAATAATCATGAGTGTAAATAGTGGGGAAAGTGCGATAAGAAAAGTTATTTAATCTTATATTCCATTTAATACAAGATACTAGAGGTCACAATGAAGATGTGCATAAATGTTGATGTTGGCAGTCAGCGTTTAAAACAAATAAAAGGAAGTTCTTCACGCAGCACACAGTCACTTGTGGAACTCCTTACCTGAGGAGGTTGTGAAGGCTGGGACTATAACAGCGTTTAAAAGAGAACTGGATAAATTCATGGAGGTTAAGTCCATTAATGGCTATTAGCCACGATCGGTAAGGAATGGTGTCCCTAGACTCTGTTTGTTTGTCAGAGGGTGGAGATGGACAGCAGAAGAGAGATCACGTAACCATTACCTGTCAGGTTCACTCCCTCTGAGGCACCTGACATTGGCTACTGTCGGTAGACAAGATGCTGGGCTAGATGGACCTTTGGTCTGACCCAGTATGGCCGTTCTTATATATTTAACACTATTAATGCTGGCAGCAAAACAGGGTTTGGGATAGAGGCTGATAGCTTGTGACCCCCCCATGTAATAACCACACGACCCCCAGAGAGGTCCCAACCCCCAGTTTGAGAAACCCTGTGTTAAATACTGCCTTCCACAATGAAGTCAATAGGACTACTTGCAGAATAAATTTCTTCTCAGTGTGATTAAGGGTATCATAGCTTTATGCAGAATGGGAGAGTGTTTTGAGTGGCGGGTGGAGGGGATTTAAGCTTTGGAGTTCTGCTGGCTAGGGATGTGTGAATCAGTGTGGATTACAATAAGACTTCCATAAACCTTGAGACTTTGCCCACAACTCAGAGAACCTAGAGTAAGGTTAGTGAAAGTTTCCTTACTTTAATTCATTATTTACATTTTGCCCACCTCTGTATTTCCAACGTCTGGCTTGGACCAGAAGCATGGGTGTCAAAACACCATGGGAAACATTGACTTTAAAATACTGTTCTTGTAAGACTCCTATCCCACGTCTGTAGTCCCCTCAGTGAAAATCCCATTCCTGTTGAGCTCAATGAAAGATTTGACATTGACTTCATCAGAGCCAGGATTTCACCCCTAAAGTCTAGATAGTTCAGATGAGCTTTGGAGAAGAATCCAAACTTTTGGGTAAAAAAAACAAAGAACAACCACATTTCTAAGCCAAGATTTTTCTATTTTTTTATTTTTAAAAAGGAGCCTAAAGTTAGGCTCCTATGTTCATATTTAGTCACCTACAAAAGAAACCTGTTTTTCATAAGTGCTGACCATGTATCAGCTCCCAGGGAAATCAGGTGGTCAGAGTCACAGCTAGGGTAAACTGTCATAGCTCCATTAATTCCACTGGATGGGGTAAATTATCATAGTTCGGTTGATTTCAGTGGAGCTACCAGAATATACCCAGCTGAGAATCTGCCTCCACTTACTCAGGTTAAGGTGGCTTGTCACCTTTACTAAATGCTCCTACGTCAGGAACCTTAATTTCCCTGCTTAGGGCCAAATCACTCTCTGCCAGACCTGCATGCGGAGGGGACCACCCACATCCCAGTTTTCCTTCTCTTTACTACAGGATGTAGGGCTCAGCAACACAGTACCACTATCCAAACCCATGAAAAAAAACCATTAATGGAAATCAGTGCTGAGGGCTTTATGCTGTTGTTGATGGTTGTTTTAAGAGAGGATTAAAGGAGGCAATTAAATCATCTGTCTGTTGTCTAAAATCTGACATGGTATAAAAATATGTGTTTAATCTTTATGGGTTCTGGGAGGGTTCTGTTTTCAGTTTCAGCAAAATGGCTGTCTACAAGCCATTAGAAAAGTGTGATCTGATTTTAATAATATCAGTGCTCTGCCTAAAAATAACTAAGACTTCAATGCATTTCCCATTAGCATACTTCATTCTGAAAAGCAAACCAGGCTCCTAGCAGTGAACCAAATAGCCAATGCCTTAGAAGAGAGTCAGGCTGATAATTTGCTTTGAAATTTAGTAGCCAGATATTACTTGAAAATACAACATGTGATTGTACACAAATTGTTTCATTACAATATTAAATAATAGCATGCATGGCAAATTGCCAGTCCTATTATGCTGGGTCTCACGCTTTCTCTTCTTTGGGGAAGGTTCAGGGCACCATTGCTTGCCTCTGAACCAGTATTTTAATTACCCCACTAGTGTCCTTGAGGAGGGGAGTGGGGAGGGAGGGACAGACCTGGGCCTGCCCTCTTCTCCAGGTCCCAACCTAGGGGCCCTGAGGTTTGTGGTGAACCACTTGAACTAGGAGGGTTCCTTCCCCTGGGTTAGTTCCCTCTCCTGCCCTTCAGCTTGTGAAGGGGCTTCTTGCCCTCCTTCTACACAAGCCAGGTGCCCCTTACCCTCCCAGGTGTGGGATTTCTCAGCCCACAGCAGCACTCCTCCAAACTCTCTTCTCTTCTCTTCTCTTCTCTTCTCTTCTCTTCTCTTCTCTTCTCTTCTCTTCTCTTCTCTCTGCTCCAACCAAACCTTGCTGCTCCAACTCCCACACTGTCTGGCTGAAGCAGGGGGTTTTTATCACATGACTGGCTGCTGGTGCTCTAATTGGTTTCAGGTGCTCTAATTGGCTACAGGTGCTCTAGTTAATCTATAGCAAACCTTCTTCCCCTTGCAGGGAATAAGGCTGCCTGCTAACACTCTCCTGCTGCCCTCTGGCCATGCTGTATCACACATGTTAAATGCATGTTATCTGTAGTAAGCCTGCATTTTGATGGGCTGAACTCTGCCCTCAGTTAGTGCTGTAATTCAAATAAAAGAGAGGAGGGTTGAGGTGATATCTCTTACTGGACCAACTTCTGTTAGCGAAAGAAGAAGAGTTCTGTGGAGCTTGGAAGCTCGTCTCTTTCACTAACAGAAGTTGGTCAATAAAAGATATCACTTCACCCACCTTGTCTCTCATACCTGGTACCAATATGGCTACAACACTGCAAACAACAATTCAAATAACTCCAGTGAGGTCAGTGTAGTTTCTTAGGATTTATACTGTTGTAACCAATGCCTTATGTCAAAAAAACATTCCATGTTCAGGAAAAACCTTGAGCATATATGTCGCTTTAAGCAGGCGATTAAATTCCATTGAATTTAATAGGATTTAAGCTCCTGCTTAAATTTAAGCACAAACAACTGCTTTCATGAATAGATAAGGATTTAAGCACACGCTTAATTGGACTGAGGCCTGAAAGCACAATTTAGCCTCATATAAGGTTAATGCATGGCAGAATAAAATAGTTCCCTCTCTATTACATTGGTGTAATTTACAACTGGGAGTCTCCCAATTGACTTGAATTGGGAGCATGATCAAACCCAAAGGATCTGATTCTGATTTTGTTACTCACATGGATGAAGCTTTACTACTGCAAACAGTCTCTTGGAACACTGACTTCTAGTAATTTTGTTTATTTCACTTGTGGAAAGCCAAACATTTTGCTTTTAAAGACCATAAATCATTTACCTTGCTGCTTCTGTCAGATTTTTATCAAGGTCAACTGGTAATATTAAAAATGAGTCAACAGCATCAACTAGGGGAAATTACAAAAAAAAAATTTAAAAGGTTTAAGTTGTTTCTATTTCACTACTGGGCTGCTACTCCCCTTCTGGTGTGGGTAGGGAGGGAGCAAACATTGGTGACACATGGCTGGAGTCTTAGTCCCCCCAAACCCACAACACTACACTGGAGCCAGCAGAGTTAGGAGTAATATGAACCAACAAAAGGACTTGTGATGATGCTCACTTTCTCCATGGAGCAAGGAGGAAACCGGGACAAGATTGTGACTCTCAAAGGTAACAGATAACTGAACGAATTTTGCAGGGTAAGCAGCAGCCATGGCTCACCTCCTGCCTCCAGAGTTCTCAAGAGGAGAATTCTCAGCACCCATCAATATTTTCTGATGTTAGGAATTTAGAATGTCCATGATTTGAGACGGTGTCTATAGGCAGAAAAACACTGAAGTCATGCAAGAAAAAACAAGCTGAAATATTTACAGCATATTTCAAACAATATCTCCAAAGAACTTAATCCAGATTTTACCCAATCACATTAAAGGAGTTTTCAAAGTAAACCTCATGTAACACAGGCTTCAATTTGTGCTGCTTTTATGCCTTTTCTCCATGCTATTTTTTCATCAATGAAATACATAATAGTTCTAAAAAAGCCACAGCAGCAACAACCAACTTCAAGTGCAAGTCAGCCTGAGTGAAATTTGCAATGAAACAATTAGAACGTAGTTTAAAAATTAAAACTCCAAATCCTTTACACGTATGCAATTTTTTTAATTTACAAATTAAAAAATAGGTTTCCAGGGACTGCACTAGAGAGAGATATTATGAAATAATTTTGCATCAAAGGACAAAACAAGTATTCCAAAACATAGACATTATCTCATGTACAATGGATACTTTTAAATGTGCAGAACACTCAGCCTTAGCAACCTCGAGGAGCATAAGCCCCAAATTAGGGGCTTTATGAGCTTTTGATGTGAGTTCATAAAAAAACATATGCATAATTGTAATTATAACTGCTATCTTGTCTGGTTTTGAGTCAGTGCATATTCCTCAGCCCCTTTCCTTCCCCCAAAATACACAGACATCTCCAAAAAAGGTCAAAGGGGCACGATCAATCAGTTATAACTAAGTGAAGGTTCATTTTATTTTATTTTGAAATCTACACATTCATTTTGTGACCATTAAGGAAACGCAGAGCACTTTCTTTCTGCATTGCTATGCGTACTTCTATTACAGTAAATCCTTTTTTCCCCTATTAGTAAATATTTGTTTCTCCTGTGTCTGCCAGTTAAACAAAACAACAATGGGACCCATACAATAGATATGCGTGGTGAGCTTTCACAACTTTATTGTGTGTCATGGTACTTGATATTTTTCTTAAAGACCCACTTCCTGGTGTCATTTGAATACAACAGAATCTCTTCCATTTAAAATAAAAAGTACATTTCTCAGCCTCGTGATCATGAAGAAAACCTTGAAAACATGAACCTAAAGGTTCAAAACCCAGAAGTCAAATAAACAGAACTCAAATTATGCTTAAAATCTCATGATTTTTAAGCAGATCTCATGATTTCTTGGTGGCCTAACCCATGATTTTTGAATTCTAGGGGTGGCAATACTGCATAGGTATATCATAGTCTAACATACTTTGTACATCTATGCACTTGTAATGTGCCATATCCTTTCACACACACACCCCCACCAACCACAGATGGCTAAGGCCAGAAACTAAACAGCAATTGCCACCTCACAGAGAGACCAGGGAGTGGAGAGTCCATACCACAGGACTCCATCCAATAGCCATCCCCCTATGTGATAACTTCTAACAGCTAAAAAACAAGAAAGCAAATCAAAAGGACACCAAATTTATCTACATATATTTTTAACCTCATGATTTTTGAATGCTAGGTATCAGCAGCAATGCTGTAAAGGGGAGCAGGGGCAGCTCTAGCTTTTTTGCTGTCCCAAGCATGGCAGGCAGGCTGCCTTGGGTGGTGCGCCTGTGGGAGGTCCCCAGTCCCGTGGCTTTGGCGTACCCACTGCTGAACTGCCACCGAATCCGTGGGAACGATGGACCTCCCGCAGGCAGCCTGACTGCCGCCCTCGCAGGGACCAGCAGGGTGCCCCCACGGCTTGCCGACCCAGGCATGCATTTGGAGCCTCCGCTGAATGGGAGTCAAGCTGTTCTGAAAATCTGATTTCCCCATCTCATAGCCCAGCTAGAGCTGTGTGAGAGGTTCGCAATGGAACACGAGGGCACACCAAATGCTGCTACTCAGGCTTTTGTTACAAACCCAAAATTCAGAGCAGTCTCATTGAAGTTAGTGAAATCATAGAATGTCAGGGTTGGAAGAGACCTCAGGAGGTCATCTAGTCCAACCCCCTGCTCAAAGCAGGACCAATCTCCAGACAGATTTTTGTCCCAGATCCCTAAATGACTCTCTCAAGGGTTGAGTTCACAATCCTGCATTTAGCAGGCCAATGCTCAAACCACTGAGCTATCCCTCCCCCCGATTAATATCTTTACCTTGAAACCTGGAGTAATGTCAGGTTTCATATGGTTTCAGTAGCAAACTGACTGGAAGGTGGCAACTTTGAGATAGAAGAGAATAGTTCAAATAAAATATAAGACTCTAACGGGTTCAGTTGTAACCTCAGGATGAAGGGAAATTCAAAATGCCCCACCTGTGGGAAGTGCAACTTCCCTTAATCTCCTTAAACCAGGTTTACAATGGCTCCAGTGGCTCCATGGAGCTGGGCCCGTGCTCAGAAGGAGTCCCTGCCTGCTCCGCTTCCAGTGCGCCCCGAGACCCCACTGGCTGCTCCCATCCATCACTTGTTCCTCTCAGCCTGCCTGCTAGCTGGCTGAGGACTCCTCTGCACCCCCTGGTCCCAGCCCCTGCTCTTCTCTGCCCTGTGGCAGGACCCCAGTGCACCTCCAGCTCCAGGCCTGTGGGGACTCACCTGTCTGCCTGGAGCTGAGCCACCTGGGACTGATGCGAGGCCTGGTCAGCCTCAGCCAAGTGCAGAGGTGGGGTGATGGTGTGGGGGAGCTTGACAGGGCCTCTCCAGGCAAGTGCGTCTTGAGGGAACCCAGCTGGGGCAGGTCCTGGCCTGGCTGATCACACCACTCCCAATGGGCCAGAGCAATTCACGGCCCTGGGACCAGTCCTGGCTGTGCTGCTGGCTCAGCCCAGCAGATACAGTCGCCTCCCAGCAGGGCTGGTGAGTGTGGCCAGGAGGCAGGGCTTGGGGGAGTCAGTCTGTAGGGAGTATGGGGGGTGGTGGGCTCTGAGGGTGGGGTGGGGAAGATCTGTGTGCGTTGGGGCACTAGAGAGTGGGGGGTCTGTGGGGGTGCTTGGCAGTTGTGGTGGGGCTGTGGGCAGGGGTGGTGTTGAGCATTTGTGGGTGGGTCTGGGGGGGCACTGGGCATAGTGGGTCTGGGGGGGCTCTGGCCATAGAGAGTAGGGAGCATGTTGGATGAAGGGGCTGTGTTGCATGAGCCTCTCCCCAAGGGGAAGGGACATGCTGGCAGCATAGATCTGGGCAGGCCACTGTGCGGCTGGCAACTGCTGGTTTGCAAATAGTCCCCTTGCACTGGGCTGGGTGAAGCGGGGCCACCCCTGCCATGCCATGCCCCACTGCCAGCCCCTACTCGGGAGACTGACCTCCCCACACCAGGCTCCACTGCCTCCATGGGGGCCAATAAATATATTTGGCACCGGGCCCACAAAAGGTTAATTATGGCCATAGACTGTTATATGGCAACATAAGGAATCTCAGTCAGTTTCTTTTAACAGTGGACAAACAATATCATCCCTAATAGGCCCAGTCAAAAAATTTCTGTCAAAACTGATTTTTTCTGGAAAATTGGATTTTTGACTAAATGGCATTTTTTGTAAAAATGTCAGCTTTCTGCAAAAAAAAAAATCTAGATTTTGTTCAAAACTTTTGCTGGAAACTTTTTGGCTCAACATTTTTTGGTGGAAGGATGAAAAGTCAAAATTTTCCACAGAAAATGTAATTTAAAAAAAAATTAATCAGAAATCCTTTGGAGGGAAATCATATGTAATCTAATCTCTCCAGCTACTTTATTTATTTATTTCTCCATCTGCTGCACTGTAGAGATTCTGTTTAGAACAAGACATGATCAGAATATAATCTTGTTCCCCCTTCCCCAGAAAATTTTGACAAAAATGAGAAAAAATATTTCCATCTAAATTTTCAATGGGAAATTCTGAGGTTTTGGCAAAAAAATCAAAGCCCAAAATATTTCTACTCTGAAATGCTGTACCTCTCCCATCTTTACTGTGCCCACCTTCTGTGCTCAGGAATGCCACTTAAATAGATCTTTGGGGGAAATGTCATTGCAATAGAATGCAATGTAAAATCTGCCTGTTAAGTCAAGAGTTGGGTAGTTGGCAAGGAAGGAGGGCAGAGGACCTCAGAACCAGCACAGAGTCATATAGCATCTGCATGGATAGCTCTGATGTCCTGAAGATCGACCCCTCCCACGTCTCTCTCCCCGGCTTATGCACAGATCCTAGGGGAAGCTCAAGATTTGGGGACAGAAATGGTGCTAGCTCCAGGAAGAAAATAGACATCCAAGCTCCTGATGGGATGATTCAGGGAAAACTCGGCAAGGGGATCCTCAGAATTTTTCTCCCTGCTGGGCTCTTCCCTTAGGTTATTTCCATGGGAATGGGGTGATGCGGGCCAACGTGAAAGGGAACAGACACTAAAGAAAATGTTCCCTTTAATCAAGGGAGACCTCCATGATTTGCATGACTTCATATCCAACACCAGATAGAACCTTCCATGGTTAAGTTTGCTTAACTCCTTCCTACTGTTTCATGCTGTCACTCATCATCATAGTATCTGAGCACCTTTACATACAATATGTTGTCAGGACTGACGTCAGTACTGAGGTCTCTAGTGCAGTCCTGGTCTCTTCTTCCTTTTCTGGCCATAGAAACTTTGCTTTGAGTAGGTTTTCTCTGTTTTTGTTTTTTGCTGGGAGGCTTTTGGGGTGAAGGAAAGGAAGAGAGGGAGCTGGTTAATATTGTGAACATTCTTCTTGTAATGGGGGAAAAGCTTGATTTCAATGGAGTTAAGCCTGCTTACATTAGCTGAGGATCTAGCCCTACATTGTCACATTACTCTGATTTAAAAAAGGATGTCTGAAAGGAAAACTGACTTGAAAATGCTCTTATTTGGTGGCTTCTTTTCCTTAAATAAATGTAATTTTCAACATAAGAACATAAGAACGGCCGTACCAGGTCAGACCAAAGGTCCATCTAGCCCAGTATCTGTCTACCAACAGTGGCCAATGCCAGGTGCCCCAGAGGAATGAAACTAACAAGTAATGATCAAGTGATCTCTCTCCTGCCATCCATCTCTATCCTCTGGCGAACAGAGGCTAGGGACACCATTCCTTACCCATCCTGGCTAATAGCCATTAATGGACTTAACCTCCTTGAGTTTATCCAGTTCTCTTTTAAACGCTGTTATAGTCCTAGCCTTCACAACCTCCTCAGGTAAGGAGTTCCACAAGTTGACTGTGCGCTGTGTGAAGAACTTCCTTTTATTGGGAAGCAGGGTATGGAGGCACTTTTCCCTTTCCTTTTCTCAAATATCCACTAATTCTCTCACATAGCCAACTCCCCCCCTTTCTCCTACCAATTTTCCCCTGGGTTTGGTCTCCCTGGAGGTATGACAAAAACTGGAAAGGCAAGAACCAGATTCTGATCCCACTTACACCAGTGTAAACCCATAATAATCTCACTGAATTCAATGAAGTTACTGCTGGTTCCAACTTGTGTCAGTGAGATCAATATTTGGCTTCAGTGCATAGCTTCTAAGAATGATGTTGATGCGAGCTGTTAGTTAACACCAGAACAGTGTGGGTTGTGTGCATAAACAAGGACATGTTGGAAGTCATGCACTGTATTTATAAGGAATGCCCTGTAGAACTGGTTTAAAAATGGCATTAACATGAAATGGAAATTTTCACCAAAAAATAATTTTTTTCTCAGAAATTTTCAGGTTTTCACTGAAAATACAACCCTCCTCCCCAACAGAACTTTTTGGTTTTTGAAAACCAGCTTTTAAGTTTGGGCTTTCTGATCAAAACACCAAAATTTTTGAAGAAAAACATTGGCCAAAAATATTTTTTCAACAAATTTTTTTTGCAGGTGAGGAAAAAAAATTGGTGACCAGTTATAATGCCATGTATCTTGTGGGTGTGTTGTGCAACTGAGGAAGGAGGCATCATTGTGAGCACACATGAAAGAAAAAGTATATTGCCCCCTCCCTGATTCTGATCTCACACTGGTGTAATTCAGGAGTAACCCCACTGAAATCAACAGGCCATATTTTCTGCTGTGGCCAAAATCTGCTCAGGGCAGCAGAGGTGGGTGGACACTGGGATCATTCTGATTCTCTGCTTGGCTTTGCTCCAGCGCCCATCCTGGCATAAGTTAGAGCTGTTTGGGGAGCTGCACTAAACCGAGAATCAGGGGGGCTCTAGGCACCAGCAAAGCAAGCCCCTGCTTGGGGCAGCCCATTTGCAGAGGCAGCAGGGGTCCAGCATGGGAACTGAGAGCCACCAGGGGGCCCTGGGAACTGTAGTTCCTTGGTTAGCTCCCTGCCTATAGAGCCAGCCCTGGAGCAGGGAAAGAACTACATTTCCCAGCACTCCCGTGGCCACTACCAACTGGAAAGGAAGGAGGGGGACCGCATGCAGCAGCAGTGCTGTGAGTGCTGTGAATGGCAGGGAGACCATGTTTTAACATTCAAAAAAACAGGACACTCCATGGGGAGGGGGGCAGCCCCCGCCCTGCCACCATCCAACTCCCTCCGGATGCCCCCCCAGTACACCCCACCATCAACCCCCTGCTCCCTGAATCACCCCCCTCCCAGGACCCTTGCCCCTACTGCCCCCCGGACCCAACCCCCCTGGGGTCTAAGAAACCAGCGCCCTCCGCTTGGGGTTTTCCTTTGTCCCCCCTGGGAATTGCCCCTCCTGGGACGCCCTGCTCTTGGGACCCCACCTCTATTAAGAGCCACTAGTCCCCTTGTCCCCTGTATTGCTCCTCCAGCGGACCCCTCCCCTAACTTGCCCCCAAGGACCGTACTCCCATTATCGAAGCGCTGCTGGTCCTTGTCCTCTGATTGCCCCCTCCCCCGGACCCCTGCCCGCCTAACTGCCCCCGAGGACCCCACCCACCTGTTTAAGCACCACTGGTCCTTGTCCCCTGATTGACCCTCCCCGGGACGCCTGCCCCTAACTGCCGCCCTACGGACCCACCCCCTATCTAAGCGTCGCTTGTGGTCCCTGTCCCCTGATCATCCCTCATCTGGGACCCCTGCCCTAACTGTCCTTGGACCCACTCGCCCTATCTAAGCGCCACTGGTCCTTGTCCGCCCTGAATTGCACCCTCCGGGACCCTGCCCCTACTGCCCTGCACAGGAACCCCACCCCCTATGCTAAGCGCTGATGGTCTTGTCCCCTGATTGCCCCCTCCTCGGACCAATCCCTGCCCCTAAACTGCCCCCAGCGGACCCACCCCCATATCTAAGCGCCCTGGATCCTTGTCCCTGATTGCCCCTCCTGGGACCCCTGCCCCTACATCCTTGGGAACACCACCCCACCTTATCTAAGGCCACTGAGGTCCTTCTTGTCCTCCTGATTGCTCCCCTCCTAGGACCCCGCCCCTAATGCCCCCCAGGACCCCACCCTATCTAAGCGCTGCTGGTCCTTGTCCCTGATTGCCCCCTCCCGGGACCCCTGCCCTAACTGCCCCCAGGACCCCACCCTCCTATCTAAGCGCCGCTGGTCTCCTTGTCCCCTGATTGCCCTCCTGGACCCCTGCCTCTCTGGACCCCCACTCATCTATCTAAGCCACTGAGTCCTTGTCCCTGATTGCCCCTCCAGGGACCCCTGCCCCTAACTGCCCCCCCAGGACCGTACTCCATATCTAAGCGCTGCTGTCCTTGTCCCCTGATTGCCCCTCCCGGGACCCCTGCCCTAACTGTCCCAGACCCACCCCTTTAGCACCACGTCCTGCCCCTGATGCCCCCCCGGACCTGCCCTACTCCCCCCAGACCCCACCCCTATCTAAGCGCTGCTGGTCCCTGTCCCCTGATCATCCCCTCCTGGACCCCTGCCCCTAACTGTCCCTTGGGACCCACTCCCTCATCTAAGCGCCACTGGTCCTTGTCCCCTGATTGCCCCCTCCCGGGACCCCTGCCCCTAACTGCCCCCAGGACCCACCCTCCTATCTAAGCGCGCTGGTCCTTGCCCCTGATTGCCCGCCTCCCGGGACCCTGCCCTAACTGCCCCCAGGACCCACCCCCTATCTAACGCGCTGGTCCTTGTCCCCTGATTGCCCCTCCGGGACCCCTGCCTCTTGGGACCCCACATCTATCTAGAGCCACTAGTCCTTGTTCCCTGATTGCTCCCTCCAGGACCCTGCCCTAACTGCCCCCAGGACCGTACTCCTATCTAAGCGGCTGTGTCCTTGTCCCCTGATTGCCCCCCTGGGACCCCTGCCCTAACTCCCCCAGGACACCACCCCTATCTAGCGCCTGTCCTTGTCCCCTGATTGCCCCTTCCGGACCCCTGCCCCTAACTGCCCCCAGGACCCACCCCCTATCTAAGCGCTGCTGGTCCTTGTCCCTGATTGCCCCCTCCGGGACCCCTGCCCTAACTGCCCCCCAGGACCCCACCCTGTCTAAGCCCACTGTCCTTGTCCCCTGATTGCCCCTCCCGGACCCCTGCCCCTAACTGCCCCCAGGACCCCACCCCCTATCTAAGCGCTGCTGGTCCCTGTCCCCTGATCATCCCCTCCTGGGACCCCTGCCCTAACTGTCCCTTGGACCCCACCCCTATCTAAGGCACTGGTCCTTGTCCCCTGATTGCCCCCTTCTGGGACCCCTGCCCCTAACTGCCCCTTGGGCCCACCCCTATCTAAGCGGGCTGCTGTTCCTGTCCCCTGATTGCCCCTCTCGGGACCCTGCCCTAACTGCCCCCCGGACCCTCCCCCCTCATCTAAGCCGCACTGGTCCTTGTCCCTGATTGCCCTCCTGGGACCCCTGCCCCAACTGCCCCTGGCCCACCCCCTATCTAAGCGCACTGGTCCTTGTCCCTGATGCCCCTCCTGGGACCCCTGCCCCTAACTGCCCCCCCAGACCCCACCCCTATCTAGCGCTGCTGGTCCTTGTCCCCTGTCCCTCCCTCCGGACCCCTGCCCCTACTGTCCCCCAGGACCCACCCCCTATCTAAGCGCCACTGGTCCTTGTCCCCTGATTGCCCCCTCCTGTGACCCCTGCCCCTAACTGCCCCTTGGGACCCCACCCCCTATCTAGCGCCATGGTCCTTTCTCTGTTGCCCCCTCCTGGACCCCTGCCCCTAACTGCCCCCAGGACCCCACCCTCCTATCTAAGCGCTGCTGTCCTTGTCCCTTATGCCCCCTCCTGGACCCCTGCCCCTAACTGCCCCCTCAGGACCCCACCCCTATCTAAGCGCTGCTGGTCCTTGTCCCCTGATCACCCCCTCTGGGACCCCTGCCCCTAACTGCCCCCAGGACCCACCCCCTATCTAAGCACTGCTGGTCCTTGTCCCTGATGCCTCCCCTCCTGGGACCCTGCCCTAACTGCCCTTGGGACCCACCCCTATCTAGCACGCTGGTCCTTGTCCCCTGATTGCCCCCTCCCGGGACCCCTGCCCCTAACTGCCCCCAGGACCCCCCCCTGTCTAAGCACCGCTGGTCCTTGTTCTCTTGATTGCCCCCTCCTGGACCCCTGCCCCTAACTGCCCCCAGGACCCACCCTTTCTAAGTGCAGCTGGTCCTTGTTCCTCGATCACCCCTCCGGGGCCCCTGCCCCTAACTCCCCCCAGGACCCCCCCTATCTAGAAGCTCCCTTCTCCCTTGTCCCCAACTGCCCCTCCTGGGACCCCTCCAACTTTCCCCTAGGACTCCACCCCCTACCTATCCCTGACAACCCCTGGGCTCCCATGCCTTTCCAACCGCTGCCTGTCCCCTGACCATCTAACCCTGCCTCTTCCTGCCCCTGACTGCCCCCCCGAACTCCGCCCATCCAACCCCCCCTGCTCCCTGTCCCTTGACTGCCCCCTTGGAACCCTTTACCGCTTCTCCAATCTCCAGCCACTTACTGTGCCACTCAGACCAGCGTGTCTGGCTCCAAGCAGCGCCAGACACTCTGCTGCATACATGCTGACGTGCTCCCTCGCAGAGCCCACAGCCCCCGCCTCCCAGACACACACCAGCACCTGCCTTCCAGATCTGAACACCTTCAAAATTCAAAGTGCTCAAGCTCCAGTTTGGGCAGCTCTCACTTCATTTCTCCCAAATCAAATATACTGCTCCACTGTAACTTGCTGTAGAAAAAGTAGGATAAAATTGAGCAAGAAATGCTTCTCAAGTGGTATATTAGGACTGGAATTTGTATTTTCAACAGCCATTCCTTTGTTTGTTTAAAAGGAAGACAGTATACCTGACTGGCAAATTCCCCATAGAAGAAAGAGTGGAACAAAAGAATAATAAAGGCACCTCAACTTTTCCTCATTTATGGAGAACAGTTGTATAATTTCATCCAGAGATCCTCCAATCACACAAGCTGAAATTGTTCCACTTTACTGCAGTTCCTGTACCAATCCTGGGAACCATCCTGTCTGTGTTCTGTGTATATCCCAAAATGCCTGCTGAATGACCTGCCTGGGAGCGAATTACCAACCGGGCTGCGTGGATAGAGGGTGCAGGTGCAGGGGATGAGCCCAGGGCTGGGGCAGCAGGAGGTGTGGAAGGGGGCAATGGTTTGGGGGGGGAGCCCAGAGCTGGGGCAGCAGGGGGATGGGGGTGGGGGAGAACCCAGGGCTGGGGCAGCAAGGGGGTGCGGTGAGGAGCCCAGGGCTGGGACCGGGGGCAGTCAAAAATTTTTTTGCTTGGGGCAGGAAAAAACCTAGGGCCGGCCCTGCTGAGAGTAGCCATATGTCCTCTTTCTACCCTTCTTCAGACACTGTGCTGAGGGAACACAGTTTCCTACCCTGACTGGTGCAAAGAGAATGGAGGGCAGCAGCAAATCAGTCTCAATGGAGTTACACAGACATAACGTTGATTTTAGACCCTGATCCAAAGCCCACTGAAGGAAACAGATTATTCTTCCATTGACTGTAGTAGATTTTGGATTGGGCCCTTACAGGGAATCATGCCAAGTGTATGTGTCTAATGCCCTTCTTGAAAAAACTGGTGATGGAGTAATAGCTCCCAAGCTGTGTGCTTACCCAGTCACATATACAACTGCTCAAATATCTTTGTTTCTTAATGTCCATCTCCTAAGATGATTTCAAGGAGAGCAGGCATTCTGAACCTTGGATCCTACCTAGCTCTACTGTGCCATGGACACCCTGCTAGCAGCACACTGGCAGTCGAACATTTTTAGCCCTTGTGTGTGACTAATGTGACCACTGTTTTATTAGCCACACATTTATATTTATAGCCACTCCATCCATCTGGGTGGAAAGAACAGGATTTCTCTTTCTGATTATGGATCTCTTGGCTGATGTCTGCTTTCCCACAAGACACATAAAGTTGCTATGTGGCACCTAGCGAGTGCGTGTGCGACATAGCTCCCAAGAAAAACGCTACCCAATATCCCAAGGGGATTGCATGGAACTAGTTTTATGATCTGTGGGTCTCACAGAAAACAGTAGATCTTGCCAGCACCAGCAATATGTAAGATCCCTGCAGCTAACTTGGATAGGCAAGAATGAGTGACCAGATAAGTGTCTTGAGCTATATTGTAATTTTCAACCAGCAAATACCACAGATTTCTCTGCTCAGCTGCCCTCAGCTGAGCTACCCCTGGTTTTTGGAATGAAGCTAGAAAATGAACTGTCTGTTAATGTGGTCCCCTGTTCTTCTCAACTCCTCTGGCATCTGAAATGCTGCAAGTACAGTGCCAGGGATGCATTTTCCTGAGAAATACATTGCCTCAGATCATTTTTTTCTGGGGCTAGATTGTGCCTTTAACCCTGAGCAAGGGACAGAGTGGGGAAGAGTGTATAAACCCACACCACCCCAGGAATAGGCTTGCAGCACATTGTGCTTCTGAGACATCGCTCAGAGTCACGATCTCTCCAGTGCTCCCCTGTTGTGCTGGTCTAAACCTTTTGGTCTCATATTTTTCTGCACAAAAAATGGCTTTTCAATCAAAACAAAAATGTTGGTGAAAGTTTTTTATTGTAGTTGATATTTGCCAGCTTTTGTTGACAAAGAAGCAAGCTGTGAATCAGGCTCTTTCTGCAAATATTCTGGAGAATGAAGTTACTAGGAAGAATGTTCATGAACACAGCAGATTAGATGGGAATGTTAAAGAATATTTCTGGAAAGGGAATTTTGACTTTGCAAATGTATTTATACCAAAAGCCTGTTTCTATCAATGTGCTGTGCAGTAAATCCCTTGCCTGGACACTGCAGGCCTGAACTAAAGGGTTCCTAGCTTTCTTTAATGTAATCCTGTTTGAAGAGAACTACTTAACAGGAGCTAGGAACCTTTCAGTTTGTGACCACAGCATTCACATGGCAGAGTTACAGCTCAGGCACTTTGATGCTCACTGCTATTCACACCGCCGCAGTCCAAACTGCAAGGCAGTGTAGACAAGCCCAAAGATTTATGCTCGCCCAGTGAGGGCATAGAAGCACACCATGGACTTCTGCATTCAATCAAAATTAATCCACAACAGTTCAATTTTCAGTTCCAAATATGAGTACTGAGTACTTGCAATGAATGATAAATTGTTGCAAAACCCCCCAAGTACTTTCAAAAACATCAGATGCTGTTCATAGCCAAGTGCTACACAGAAAAATTATGTACTGCAGATTGTTCACCTTACTCTACTCTGGAGCTGGAAGTATAATTTGCGGTTTGGGAAGACATACCCATGATAGCCGTGATTGAGCTAGCATGTTAAAATATTGGTTTAGCTGTGGCTGTATGGGCAGCAGAATGGGCTAGACACCTCAAGTTTGATCCTATCTAAAATCCTAGGTATGTACTTGGGGTGGCTAGCCCATCCAGATGCCCATACAACCACAGATAGCTGCTGCTTCTAGCAGCAAATTATACCTGCATTTCCAATGTAGACATACCCTAAATATTTGTTCATCCCATTTCCACTTTGGTCTTGATCCTACAAGTCACTCCATTTGGATGTAGGGAGCTGCCTGTGCAGAATAACTTTCTGGGTTTGGGGCCTTCAAGAGCTTTTTATGAGATGGTCTATGGTTGTACTGGTACAACTATGTAAGTTAGGGGGGTGATTTTTTGACTGATAGTTAGATTGGAACAAGCCCTTGTGTGGATGCAATTTGATCAGTATACTTAAAGTGGTATGTCTTTCTATGGTCTGGTCTGTTCTGAAAAGTTTTGTGTGTATAACCATGTTGGTTTGGGGGGTGGGGGGTGACATTTTTTTCCACATTCTTGACGAACATAGCTGTGTTGAAAAAAGTCTTCATGTACACACCGAAAAACTCTTTTGCCTGCATAAGCTGCATCTCCGGCTTGCCTGTATAGCTGGGCCAGTATAGCTATACTGCCAAAACCTTTCTAGTGTTGACAAGGCTTAATGTAGACAAGGCCTTGGTGCGATGTATTTTTGTATTGTCAACATTAGAAAGGTGTAAATGTTAGTTCTCATGGGAAAACTGACACTTTCAAGAGCACTGTTGAATTTAAGCTTTGTTGGGTTTTTTGTAAAGCTGATTTTATTAAAATAATGACTCTATTTATAACCATAATTATCACACTAATCTGTTTTTATATTAAAAAGAACAATTGAAAGGATTAAAATTGGAAATAATTACACTATCACCAAGCAGGGAATTTTCAAGGCAGCCCAGCTTTACTGCTGAATCCAACATAAAGAGCAGAATAAACTAAAAGGGAGCAGAGCTCATGTGCACACAGGGTGTGAAGGGGCATGAATTCAGAGAGAAGAAAATATGGAGGACCTAGGTAAGTTCCAATACACCTTGGGAACTGCAAAATACCACTGGCTGAAATTGCTAATCAGGAGTCTCTTAGGTACGTTGGAGCTGGATTCTCTGCCAGCTCTAAACTCAGCTTGGATGAGGGTATCAGAAAAAATAACAATTGCGATGCCAGTCCAATATCCTGTCTCTAACAGTAGTCAGTGTCAGCTGCTCCAGGGGAAGGTGCAAAACCAACCCCACAATAGGCAGTTATGGAATAACCTGTTCCCAAGGGAAGTTTTACTCTTTGCCCCCAGTAGTTGGAAGTTGGCTGAAGCCGAAGAACATGAGGCCTTTTATATGCCTTCCCCAAACTCTTGGTTATTTTTAATCCTATTGTGCCTCTGGGATAGTCTTATTATCCATGTAAATGTCTTGTCCTTTTTGGGATCCTGCTAAGCTCCTGGCCTCAAAGATATCTTGTGGCAATGAGTTCCACAGACTAATTGAGATTTATGTGTTTTATTTCCTTTCAAAATTGCCACTTTTCTTTTTAATTGAATGTCCTTTTTTTTTCTATTATGAGAGAGGGTTCCTCCCTCTCAATTTCCTCTTTTGCTACCTTAAATAAGATGTCAGTGATGTATGCCTATTGCTGACCCTCTGCAAAGGGATGAATGTTAGTTGCCTTTTTAATGAACAGCTTATGAACAATTTATATCTCATAGACTTATGTATTTTAATACCAGAAGGGATCATTGTGGCCATCTAGTCTGACCACCTGCATATCACAGGACAAAGAGCCTCACCCACCCTGTCCTGTAATAGACCCCAAATTCTGGCTGTGTTATTGAAGTCCCCAAATTACAATTTAAAGACTTCAAGTTATAGAGAATCTACCATTTGCTCTAGTTTAAATCAGCAAGTGATCCATGCCCAATACGAAGGCAAAAAACTCCAGGGTCTCTGCCAATCTAACCTAGGGGGAAATTCCTTCCTTATCCCAATTTTGGCGATCAGTTAGACCCTGAGCATGTGGGCAAGACTCACCAGCCAAATACCTGGGAAATAATTACCTGTAGTATCAGAGCCCTCACCATTTTGTGACCCATTTCCAGTTGTTGGGGATATTCACTACTAGCAATCACAGATTGGCTATATGCCATTGTAGGCAGTTTCATCATACCATCCCCTCCATAAACTTATCAAGCTCAGTCTTGAGGCCAGGTAGGTTTTTTGATCAAACTTTTCCTCTTGGAATGCTGTTATAGAACTTCACTCCTCTGATTGTTAAAAACATTTGCCTAATTGCAAGCCTAAACTTGTTGATGGCCAGTTTACATCCCTTTGTTCTTGTATCCACATTGGTGCTTAACTTAAATAACTATTCTCCCTCCGTCCTATTTATCTCTCCGATGTGTTTATAGAAAGCAATCATATCTCCCTTCGCAAATATATTTGTAAAAGCTATTCTTGAACATAACATAAGAACAAAAGAATGGCCATACTGGGTCAGACAAAAGGTCCATCTAGCCCAGTATCCTGTCTTCCAACAGTGGCCAATGCCAGGTGTCCCAGAGGGAATGAACAGAACAAGTGATCATCAAGTGATCCATCCCCTGTCGCCCATTCCCAGCTTCTGGCAAACAGAGGCTAGGGATATCATCCCTGCCCATCCTGGCTAATAGCCATTGATGGACCTGTCCTCCATGAATTTATCTAGTTCTTTTTAAAACCCTGTCATAGTCTTGGCCTTCACAACATCCTCTGGCAAGGAGTTCCACAGGTTAACTGTGCATTGTGTGAAAAATGCTTCCTTTTGTTTGTTTTAAATCTGCTGCCTATTAATTTCATTTGATGACCCCTAGTTCTTGTGTTATGAGAAGGAGTAAATAACATTTCCTTATTTACTTTCTCCACACCATTCATGATTTTATAGACCTCGATCATATCCCCCTTTAGTCTTCTCTTTTCCGAGATGAAAAGTTCCAATCTTATTAACCTCTCCTCATATGGCAGCCATTCCAAACCCCTAATAATTTTTGTTGCCCTTTTCTGAACCTTTTCCAATTCCAATATATCTTTTTTGAGATGGAGCGACCATATCTGCATGCAGTATTCAAGATGTGGGCGTACCAGGGATTTATATAGAGGGAATATTATATTTTCAGTCTTATTATCTATATCTTTCTTAATGATTCCCAACGTTCTATTCACTTTTTTAACTGCTGCTGCACACTGAGTGGATGTTTTCAGAGAACTATCCACAATGACTCCAAGATCTCTTTCTTGAGTTGTAACAGCTAATTTAGTCTCCATCGTTTTATACGTATAGTTGGGATTATGTTTTCCAACGTGCATTCCTTTGCATTTATCAACATTGAATTTTCATCTGCCACTTGGTTGCCCAGTCACCCAATTTTGAGAGATCCTTTTGTAACTCTTCACAGTCTGCCTGAGACTTAACCATCTTGAATTAGAACTGTGAACTGTAAAACCATCTTGAATAACAAATTATAAATGCCCTAAGCTGTTCCCAGGCAAGCAAGGGGGGAAAAGGCTAAATTCATTGAATAAATTGTTCACAACCTATAGTTTGACCAGTTCTAGGGCAGATGCAGATTTGTAGATATTGATCCACACCTGAGTGGACTTCCAGCTCTTACAAGATTCACTTCACTGCTAGTAAAAATCCCTTCATGCATCTGCCTTGTGGCCCCTCCATGTTTGTACAACACAATGACTCTTGAATGATCTATCTTTTCTAAGAGTTCAGTTAAGTTACAAAAAATGTATAAACCATTAACTAAAATAATAATAACTTGACCTTTTTAATTTTATTTTTGTTGTTTGTGTTATTAAATCTTGCTATCTCCTGTTATACTGAGAAAAGCATTAGATATCAGGAGCTTATAAAGAAAAAAGGAGAGGGTAATTGTACTCGCAGATAGCCACAGTTTGGCATAGTGGGATTAAAGTTGAAAATGTGGGTAAAAATACAGTGCCAAGGTCATATGTCCTTTTACACGGAATTCCTCTTTGAATTCAGCGGAGAGTTCTGCTCAAAAATTGATGGTAAGATAAAGGAAGTGTCCATGATCGAGGCTGGAAGTCCATGTCTTTTAAAGAGACAGGGCTGTGATTTTCCAAATGGTCTAGGGGATTAAAAGTTTACGGGAGCTGAGCACCTAAAAGATCTCAAAAGACTCTTTTAAAAATCTCATTACAGTCACCATAATGTTAGACAGTTTGGGAGCCGTTTCTGAATTTGGCATAGAGAGACAGGAGGACTCACAAATCTACCTCTCTCTAATCATTTTCTAAAGTCTTAGCATAACTGCTGGGGTTACTTTGATCCTAAATCCCCCTTTCAGTGCATCATTTTTCCCTGCCTCTCTTCCTTCCCACAAGCTGAGGCATTCCTTTGATTTTTGGCAGATATGTCTTACTTGTTGGGACCTATTTGTTCAGACTAGTGTGTGCAGACAGTATATTAGTTCTAAGTGAAATGATGTGGTGCCTTCTGGGCCTTTGTTTGTTTTCTTTGTACAAAATCCAGACTGGTTGCTTCACACCTTCATTACATAAAATTATAACCAAACTAATTTTTCAGTGTTGTTGGTTCATGCATAGTGTGTCTAATTCAGGCCCCCCAGCATTACTCTATATTAAAATCAGCTCGATTAGTACCCTGAACAATAGTTATCTTTCAATAATTTTATGATCCATTCAAATGTGTTTTCTTTTAATGTTCGCTGATGTCATGTGACCGATTTATAACAAAATGTGCAATAGAAAAGAGCCCAGGACTGTGCAAATGTTTGGAAGCCATGAAATAATGCCTGTTTGAATTCATTGTCTCACATTGTGTTGATTTAAGAGCACACTGGACAAAAGCATTGGATAATATGTTGTACACAACAGCCCTCGTTGGGCAAGGAAAATGATGAAATAATGCCAGAAATCATTTCTGTCTTCAATGCCTGTGAGGTATATTGTACCATTTGTTTCCGTAGGCTTCCCAGAGCATTCTGTGTACTCTGTCCCAAGCTGCACTCTTTGCGCCTATGGCAGTGTGTAGGAGGGTGCCAACTTTCCATTCCTGAATCTGGGTTCAACCCCCAGCCTAATTTAACTGCTCTTAAATATGATGGCAGGAAGACCCCCGAGGATCATAACACTAGTCCATTCTTGGATTGCAGAACCTCTGACCGCTCTCCTCATGTTCCCAGCCTGTCTCCCAGAATGCCCCCTACAAAGGGTTTGGAATCAGGGGCATAGAAGTCAGTTAATAACACCCGAGGATTCCCCTCGGCATGCAGGTCAAAGCTGCTGGAAGGGGCAGGGGTTAGGATGTGGCCTGGTGTTCATACATTCTTCAAAGGGACCTTTTTGCATAATATGTACCACTCGCCTCACTGAGGGTACTTAACCAATAATACATAATAATCATTCATGAGAACTCCATTAATTTCTGTTAGGAGTGTTGCTTCATAATCTATGCTGAGATGTGGCCCTTAGATTTTATAATGCATTTATCAATACATTCATCATTTTACAAACTGAATAGAGGGTTCCATTTCGGAAGGGTGATTTTAGTATACACCACAGTTTATGAGTGAGAATATGCCCAATTCTCACTGAAGCCAATAACTGATACTAGTATGAATCTAAGGACACCGTTGGGCCTGATTTCTTTATGTTGGTTTTAGGTGATCGACGTTAATATGAATCTGTGCTTTCAGTGCATTCAAGTCCCTCTATTACTCCATGGCTGCTGACTTACAGTTTTACACAAAGCAAAGAATTCAGTTGATCATTCCAGTGGAGGAAAACTATAATTATTCTGTGCAGTAATTTACTAAGAAAATGCAATGTTGAATGACATACTAATTATCCAGAATCATAGAATCATAGAATATCAGGGTTGGAAGGGACCTCGGGAGGTCATCTAGTCCAATCCCCTGCTCAAAGCAGGACCAACCTCAACTAAATCATCCCAGACAGGGATTTGTGAAGCTTGACTTTAACAATCTGTAAGGAAAGAGAGTCCACCACCTCCCTAGGTAACAAATTTCAGTGCTTCACCACCAGTTTTTCCTAATATGCAATCTTAACCTCCCCCACTGCAACTTGAGACCATTACTCCTTGTTCTGTCATCTGCTATCACTAAGAACAGCCTAGATCCATCCTCTTTGGAACCTCTTTTCAGGTAGTTGAAAGCAGCTATCAAATCCCCCCTCATTCTTCTCTTCTGCAGACTAAATAATCCCAGTTCCCTCAGCGTCTCCTCATTAAGTACATTGTCCCCAGACCCCTAACATTTTAATTGCCTCCGCTGGAGCTCCTCCAATTTTTACCACGTCTTCACTCGTAGTTGGGGCCCGAAAACTGGACAAGTACTCCAGATGAGACCTCACCAACGTCGACAGAAGGGAAATAGATCACGATCCCTTACGATTCGCTGCAATGCCCTACTTATACTAGCCAAAATGCTCATTTAATGCCGCTTCTAATGGCAACAAGGAGCACACTGTTTGACTTCATTAATCCAGCTTACTCGCCTACTTGTAGACCCTATTGCTGATATTTTCTGCAAAACATGCGACTTATCCTATGGTGCGGGAAATTATCGACTAGTTCTTGTAAATTCCCGGTAATAGTTTTGTTCCCCAACCTTTTTTATTTTTGCTGGCCCATTAGTATTTCCTATGTATTATTTGAATTACTGGAAGCCTCAAGAGCCCAGTTATGGACCAAGCCCTCCCCCTTGCTAGGTACTGTACCAACACAACGAAAAAGACATCCATCTCAGTTGAAAGGCATGTAGTCCCCTTTATATACATTTCAGGCAACAGTCATGGAAGCCTGACTGTAGCCTCCTGGTCAGCTGCTTCTGCCATGTGGCCACTCAAAGGGCAGTATCTGCCCTTGCCACTGCAACTTTATCCTGGTTGCCATGTACAACCAGGGCAGTAAGACTGTATAACAGCGCCATCACTAAAATATTGCCAACCCTAAAGAGTGTTAAAAATTGAAGTTCAGTCCTCTCCCAAATATCAGTAGTTGTCTTTAAAATCAGAAGATTTAAAAGCAAAAATAAGTGTGAGTGTTTCTTTATTAAAATTTTTATTCTATCTTCATTCTGCTTTGGAGCCTTTCAGGCTCCAATTTTTAAATTTTTTCTTATGTAGCCATCATCAGGGCTAGCACTTAATTACTATAAATGAAAGCTGAAGATTCCCACATATCCTGACATGATTCCAGGATTCAGGGCAGATGCGGATACAATTTGCTAATGGGGTGCTAAGAACTATGAACCAAACTGTAAACCCCTATATATAGGAAACCACTTCGAGCCAGGGGTACAACACAACACCTCTAGTTCCTAGCATCTAAGAAAACGGGCTGTAAAGAATACTACAATCATCATGTTAGACTCTTAAAATCACGAGAGTTGTAACACTGCTCTGAAATCTCCACCAAGCGACACAAGAGGAGAGAATGCAATTCTCCGCACTAGGAATTGTGGATCTCTGGAGCTAACATAAGTATGGTGACAGAAAAGGTGCTTGCCTGTGTAATTGCACAATACTATATTGTTCACTTGGTTATTAGGATTAATATTGGTTTAGTTTAATATAAGAGTAGTGAGCAGAGTCCAGGCATGAGCTCCCCCTGACATCATGGATTTAAGTGAAATCTTGTGGCAAAGGTTGTGAAAAGAACTCAGCGGCTGATTTGTTTGCAGTAGGCACAACCACCCTGCTTAGCAGAGCCCAAAGGTTCGCTCTGGCTGCTGTGGGATCAACCTCAGGTTCTCTGAGTTTAATGGGGCAGGAAGTAATGAGAAGTGAGTATTATCCGATTATGTGATTCAAGAAGCAGTTGAACTGTTTAAGACAGAGGGACTGCCATAAACTAAGTAGCACCTCTGAGGAAAGGACATGGCTTCCAAAACCCAGTCGAGAATTGAGAGAGCTAGGTGGAACAAGGTATTCTGTACCTGAGGCATGGGTCTTTGAGGCCTAACACCATTGCAGCCTCTCCTCTCCACTGTGAGAATATAGACTAATTGTGATCTCCTTAAGGAGTCTGTTCAGCCTGCTGAACTGAAATTTCACCCAGCAGCGGGGCTCCCGAGTCGAGTCTGAAATTGCTGTGTGCGTGGAGGGAAGAGATATTGGCTTGAGTGGGCGGTGGAGCAGAGAAGTTTTTGGAATCGGAGTCATTGTCTGGGTGATAATCTACAGCAGAACCACCCATGGAAGGCATAGGCAGTTGGCCTTGACATGTAAAGGTCCCTTAACACCCCTGTGTGCTCCTCCACCCCTTTCCGTTCCTACCCAGGCTGGGAGTGAGTAATACTCTATACCAGATAACTTTATAACACTGGGGCTGCACTGACCTAGGGCAGAGACTTTGGATTGGTGGACCCTTTATAGAGTGGGAGTGATTTTTTCGGATTGCTGGACTTAAGACCGCGAGGCAAAGAACACTGCCAACTAACTTGTGGAGGGTCTTTTGCTCATGGTTTGTGTTATGAATCCTGTTTGTGCTGTTTCCCCAACATAATGCCGCATTGTTTCCCTCCTTTATTGAAAGGATTTTGCTACACTCTGATTCCATGCTTGCGAGGGGGAAAGTATTGCCTCTTAGAGGTGCTTAGAGGATGGTGTGTAATTGTCCCAGGTCACTGGGTGGGGGCTCAAGCCAGTTTTGCATTGTGTTATTGAAACAGAACCCCTAGATACTGAACCTGGCCCTTGTTGTTGCCAACTCAGAGGGGCAGAAGGTTTACAGGGGGCTGTAAGGAAAAACAAGCAGATAGGAGAAAAAAATGGCTCAAGAGAACAACCACATGTTTCAGTCAGTCCTGCTGGGTAAATGTGGTTGATAACATTGAGTAATATAGCCTAGGGCCTGGTCTAAGAGTGAAAGAAATGCAAAAATCCAGCCCAGGATAGGTAAAGGCCTGGGACCTGACACCTAGGAAGATGTATTCAGAGAGACCGAAATAGTCATAGACAGGCCATGGCAAAGAATTGCAGTGGATGTTACTGGCCCCTTGACTGTGCTATGTGGTTACACACTGTTCACTCTTACAGACATATTACCTCTTTGCATTCATAATTTCACAAGGCCCCTCAAAGGAGCTCGTTTCTTACCTAACTGCTTTATTCGCTATATTTGACCCACCAGAGAGCCTTGTTTCAGATAATGAGGCACCTTTTGTATCAAGAGAGTTTGAAGGCTATCAGGCAAGTGTTGGTACAGTATATTATAAATCTGCTGTGGACCATCCCCAAGGAAATGGGATAGTGGAGAGGCTCCATGGGACTCTGAAGAAGTATGTAGCTCACACATTGGAGAAACACTGAGATACATCACCCTCCATTTCATTGTCGTGCTTTATATGATTTTCATGAAAGCGAGGGAAGTTCTATCAACTCTTCAGCTGACCTATGAGGACCTTGTTGTCTATCCTGATAGAAAAAGTTCATCCCACTCCTTCGCTATCCTCAAAGCCAACATATGTGATTAGGAAATATGTGAGTTTCAGCAAGCGTATCCATGCAGGACTCCATGGAAAATGTATGTGAGGCAAGGATTTAGAAGCATGTTTGATCATCTTGACATGATCTTGTGGGCTTCATTTGCCACAGGGAGAACACGTTGTTAACCAGTGAAATATACTGTCAACTGAAAGGGGAACAGGGAGCAGGAAACAGGAAGGTGACCTGCACACCAGTCATCTCACCCTGCTACCATGTCATAATACACATCCTAGCACGTGGATGCCTTGGAAATGTATGTGTAAATAACAACAGTGGCCTTCATGTATTTCATTTATATTATTAGTGCTTTGAAGATATATACATATATTTCTGTGGTATGAACTGTGGGGGACTCTGTGCCACAACCCTGAGAACTATTCTTATGTGTATTGCAGGAGAGCCTATCAGCCCCAGTGACCCCACTCTCCTAAGTGCTGTACAAAGACAGACCAAAACATAGTTCCTGCCCCCTAGAGTTTAAAATCTAAACATAACTAAACTGCACAACCCCAGAAGTAGCCCATTGTGTCTCAGATTCCTCAGAGACACAATGCCTTCTTGTTGCACTAGAAGTTGTTATACTATGACAGCTCTACTATGGAAATGAGGCAGCATTCTCCCTGTAGCAGAGTCAGCTAGGCAGAGAGGCCAACTTAGAGTCACAGCGCCACACATGGTTCATCACTGCCCGCTCATTTGCTTTCAGAGAGTATTGGACCTATAAACCTGGAGCTGTGGTGTGGGCAGGTCTAATGTTGCTACACAGGGGAAGGTGGGGAGGATCTTGCACCCACCTAATCCTCTGTCTGTAATTGTACTCAAATCCTGCTTGATTTTCCCTATAATTACTAGGTAATCTGTCACATGCTATGGACTGATTCTCATTTATCTGAAGACCCTTCTGCACTGCTCTGGCAGCATTCAGGAGCTTGAGTCGAAATGAGAATCAGGCCATACGAATGGAATACGGACCCTGTGATGTTGCACTCCATATGCTTTATGGAAATATGCTTATGAGTGTGACATAACTGGAATATGCTTTATGCTAAATAACCTTTGTATGGTGTCATTAGAAAGTTTATAATCTACTGAGTGTGTTCATCCTATTTGTATGCATGTATCATTCTTGTATCTGAAGCTAGAAATATGAAGTATAATTCTCAGGTTTTATTGTAATTATGCAAAACGTTAGCCATTAATGGTGGCTTAGAATCTTGATGGCTCCTATTGACTAGGACAATTGGTTGTGAATGGGTTTATTTACCTGCAAGCTTTCCCGTGTATGTGTGGGCCAGTCCATGTGAAATGAAAAATGAGGTCTCACAGGGACATGTGACCATGTCACATGATGCTGGAATCCATTTTAAATCTGGTACTTTTCCATTTAGAAAGAGGAGTGGGGACCCAATGAGACCAAACATTCCCCCATTGTGCCAAAGCTATAAAAGGGGGTGGAGCATGACAAAGGGGACCAGTCATGAGAACACCCCTGCTTTCCATCTAAGAACTAACAAGGACTGTACCAGGGGAAAGGACTGGGCCCAGATTAGGAAGGAGTCTAGTCTGTGAAAGAAGCTTATTGGAACATCTCTGAGGGTGAGATATTATCTGTAATCAGTTTCTTAATGTATTAGGCTTAGACTTGCGTGTTTTTGTTTTATTTTGCTTGGTGACTTACTTTGTTCTGTCTGTTATTACTTGAAACCCCTTAAATTCTACTTTTTATACTTAATAAAATCACTTTTCTTTATTAATGAACCCAGAGCCAGAGTAAGTGATTAATATCTAGGGGAACAAACAGCTGTGCGTATCTCTCTATCAGTGATATAGAGGACAGACAATTTATGAATTTACCATGTATAAGCTTTATAAGAGTAAAACGGATTTATTTAGCGTTTGGATCCCATTTGGAGCTGGGTGTCTGGGTGCTGGAGATAGGTAACCAGCTGAGCAGTTTTTAGTTAAAGTCTGGAGCTTTGGGGTGGACCAGACCTGTTTCTATGTTGCAGCAGGCTAATGTGTCTGGCTCAACAAGGCAGGGTTCTGGAAGTCCCAAGATGTCAGGGAAAACGGTCTCAGAGGTAATTCCAGCACATCAGGTGACAGCCCCAAGGGGTTCTCTGTGACAAAACCCATCACAGACCCAGTCTTGTACCACCAAATCCAATGGGAGTTTCGCCATTGCCTTCAGTGGGAGCAGGGCACTAAATCTGGAAATGCAGGAAATTTTTAGGATGCTACAAGTCCTAGAGAAGACAGAACAATTTTTTCATTGCACCAGAAGGCAGGGTTCAGATAATAATTTCTTTGCATTCAGTCCCACCCCTGCAGGCCTGGCATCCATATACAAAGAGTACATGAAGGGAAAAAATGCCCCCAGTAAGCAATCTTAAAAACAAAGACTGGCTCCATAAATGTTTAAATACATTATCAATTCCAAAACAAAGTGTCTTTTTACTTTCAAACTGGGTTTTTTCCTTGTAAAGTCACTTACAGGAACCACAGGCAGCTTTTATATGTGCCTTTCTTTTCTCTCTTGCTATGGGAATCTGCTTTTCTTTACAAAATTCTCAGGTGTGCCTGGGCAATGGGAAGATAAGGAGGCTTTTCAAAAGGCACTTCCATGTCCTAATCCTTCTAACTACAAACCAAATATTGATCTATTTAGTAAACTAACTTGGAATAGTCGAGATTGTAAAAGACTGTTTACTCAGCAGTCAGACTCTCTGACAGCTGTTCAATGGTGGGATTATGATGTCACAGTAATAGTTAAACTATAAACAGGGGATACAGTGGAAAATAAAACATGAAAGGGAACTTTGGTGTTGGTTACCAAGCAACAAAAAACATGTAACCTGAAATCTTATAAGCATGTAAATTTCCCTGCAAGCTTCACAGATGTCCTCGCTTTATAGCCAATTCTCAGTTTCAGTTTCAGTTTATGTATTTCTCTTTTTTTTAGCCTCAAAGTAGAGCTGATTGTTTAGAGAGAGGAGGGAAAAGACACAAAACAAAACCCGGAGGACAATGTTGTATATGGTTTGTGCTTGTTCTTTCTGGGCAAACACGCCATCTACATTGCACTCCTGTCCTGAAGCTGAACTGTTCCCCTTCCATCCATTGCAGGAGCTCCGTGGACACTTTGTACTCACTTTGTTTTGTTTCGTGTTAGTCGAAGGCAGATCATAAGCTTGCCTTTGAACTTCTGCCTTTTCTAAGCACTTGACAGTAAAAGAAAACATGACTTTCTTTATCTGAAACAAGAGTTTGGCCTTCTTCTTGTACAGGGAACTACACAAGCTTTGGAAATTCCCTTAACTATAAAAGGTGAGTTCCTGAAGTTCAGTTCTCTGTTTATTACTGATGCTGTGGCTCTTAGCCTGCTCAGTCGAGTAATGCTAGCTGCATGGTAATGCTATGTCCAAAGAATTAAGGGTTGTCAAAGGAGTAGACCAGCCAAGGAAATACAGTGTAAATATGTTCCTCTAGGAAGCCTAACAGATATCTCCACTCTTTCCACTTACTTCTCCATCCTCATGTACATATGACAACCATCATCCACCACAACGAAGAGCTAGGAGTTTCATATGGGGCTATCCTTCCCATGCCAGTGCTTCTATTGAATAGGCCCTTCTTCTCTGCACCTGTGTGGCAGAAGGCTTGGGTGTGGAGAGACAAGATAGCAGTAGGTCCTACACATAGATATCCAGTGGTTGGGAGAAGTGGCTCCCTCTCTCCATGGGAGGGGAACAGGGAGCAGAAAACATTTCACCCCACTGTTGCCTCCAGCAGGCTGAAGTGCTGGTGTCAAGTTCTTTACTCTGTACCTGAGGAAAGGCCAGTCATTTCTCCCTTTCCTAGGAAGGCAAATGAAGTAGTGCTGATTTTTTAACCTAAGAACAGAAAAATGCTCATACTGAGTCAGACCAATGGTCCTCCTAGCCCAGTATCCTGTCTTCCAACAGTGACCAATATTTCAAAGGGAATGAACAGAACTGGGCAATCATCAAGTGATCCATATGCTGTCATCCAGTCCCAGCATCTGTCAGTCAGAGGCCCAGGAACACCCAAAGCATGGGATCTCATCCATGACCATCCAACCACTGATGGATCTATCCTCCATGAACTTATCTAATTTTTTTTTTTTGGCCTTCACAACATCCTCTGGCAATAAGTTCCACAGGTTGACTGTGTGTTGTGTGATGAAGTACTTCCTTTTGTTTCTTTTAAAACTACATTTGTTGGGTGACCTCTGGTTCTTGTATTATATGAAGGGGCAAATAACATTTCTTTATTCACTTTCTCTACACCATTCATGATTTTATAGACCTTTATTGTATCCTCCTTTAGTCATTTCTTTTCTAAGCTGAATAGTCTCAGTCTCTCGTCATATAGAAGTTGTTGCATACCCCTAATCATTTTTGTTGCTCTTCTATATACCTTTTCCATTTATAATGTAAGTCATGAACAGAACTGCACATAGTATTCAAGGTGTGAACATCGCATGGATTTCCATCTTCTCCACAAGCCAGGACACTAGTACTAGCTTTTTCTTCCCTGCTCATCTGAAGAGATAGTGGAGAGGACTAAAATATTTCTCCTTCTCCTAAAAAAGACAGGGGAGGGCAAGTGGGGTTTCCTCTACAATTGGTCAAAAAAATTCCACCAAATATTTTCTGGGTTGAAAACATCTTTTTGATTAAATGGAAATTTTCATGAAAAAAAACCCATTTTCTTTTAGCATTTTGAGGGTTTCATCCAAAAGTGAAAAAGGTTGAAGAAAAATATCAACAAATTTTTGTTGTTGTTTCATTTAGGTGTGAAAAATCTCTATGTTAAAATTAAATAGATTAAATTTTAAAGATTAAAAAAAATCTTTCTTTTTTATTCTCCTGAAGAAAGGGGTGCGGGAGAATGGTTTGTTTCCCCTCCTTAAATAAATAAAAAAGTGGGATTTTTCACACCACAAAGAAATGAAAAAATGTGACCACCCGGGCTGGTGGCAGTCAGGCCTAGTGGCTGAAATGAGAGTTTTGCCTACTGGTTAGAGCTGGCTATAGTGGGGCAGAGTCCAGGAATGAGCCAAGGGTCAGTACCAGAGGAACAGAAGCCAAACACTAGAGCCAGATGGCAATCCAAAGGCAGAGCCGAGGAAGGGACCAGGGGCTGGAACAGGAGCTGTCAGTAGGTGGAGCTGGAGCAGAGTCAGAAACAAGGTCAGACCAGGAGAGGCACAGGGCAGGAGCAGGGACTGGAACAAGGGCTGGAAGCAGGCAAGTGCAGCTGTGGATGTGGTAGTTAGGGGTTGTGACTACTCTGTCAGTTCCAAGGCTCATTGGTTACCCAGCAGTGAATCTAGTCAGGGAGCAGGCCAGCAGCTGGTCCTAGCTGGTCTGGGCCCTAACAAAAATAATCATGAAAAATTTCATAGGAAATGGAAACTCTTTAGGTTTTTGGTTTTTGTTTTTTTTAAAAAAAGATTTTTTAACAGATTTTCAACCTGCTCTAGTGAGCATGAGACTGTCACTGAATAATCAACCAAAGTGTCCTGCTTTATTCTACCTTGGGGCAACTAATAACTCAAGAACAGGTGTCCTACATCATAACATTAGGTATCAAGCCATAGGATATTTCCAGAAGAGTCTCTGAAAAGAAGAAGAGCCAAAAGTAGGCAAGTCCGGACAACAGCAACTAAGAGATAAAGGTGTGATATACACTAGTGATGCTAAAGAGAATGAACTTTATTGGCTCCAGTCATCTGACATGGGTCAAAGTTACAAAAGGCTATAGCTCTATCAAATGGCAGGAGTTAGTATCACTGTGGCTACTGTTACATAATGCAGCACAGCCTAAAGTGGAGGAGTTTGAAGAAGCTCAAGATGAAAATTAAAAATGAAGTTCTTCGTAATTAACAGTACAGGACTCATCTCTCAGTATGGCACAGCCATGTCCATCAGATTCAATACAGTGATGAACTTCAGTGCCAGTGAACAGGGAAGATTATGGAGGCTTGTGACAGGGTGTGACTCACCACCTCAGCGCCTCCTGCTGACCTTCCTGGGAATTAGCTCTTGGCCCTTCCAGTCTGCCTTCAGCTAGTGGTGTCACGCCTGCCATCACTGCTGTCTCCGCTCTTTGTAACTGCGTCACTCCGTGGACTGCAGCGTCCTCTTCTGGGCACGGTCCTTAGTTACGCCACTTGCCTCAGCGGCCAACTCTAGCCCAAGGTTCAGCTCCTCGACTCAGGCAAACTGCAGTCTGGATACCGGCCATTCTCCTCATTGGCAAGTGTGGTGCAAGGGGAAGGAACCCAGGCCCCCCCGGTACTCTGAGTCCCTATAGCCAGCAGCCACCTACTGCCCTCCTCCAACCTGCTGCCACTTCCCCCATAGCCATAGTACCCTCTCAGCGCTTGTAGCAAGGCCCCAGTGAGGCAGAGGTCAGCCAGCAGCTCATCCTCGCACTCTGCTGCCCCTGCCCCTGCCCAGCACTGCTCATTCTACAGTGCTTCTTCAGGCAGCCAGTCCTCCTCCCTTGTCTTCCAGTAATTGCCAGGTAGTTGAGATGACAGCAGCTCTTTATATATGACCCTTGCCAGCCCTGATTGGCTGCTCCAGCAAGCCATCCCACTATAGGTGGGCTCAATAAGCCCTTTCCAGATTCATGGGTTCACTGCAGCCTCTCTGGTACTGCTTTTAACCCCTTCTTCTCCCTGTGTGGGGTACCAGAGGACCTATATCTTATCCCCTTGAAGTCAATGGCCTAGCTCTAAGGCCCAGATCCTCAAAGGTAGATAGGCTCCTAACCCCCATTAAAATCAAAGTAAGTTAGATGCCTAAATATTTTTTGAGGATCTAGACCTAAGTGTCTCAGAGGGAGTAGGAATGGACCCCCTCCATCTGTTTTCCATCATCTAATTGTTCTCATTTTCTTCACATGAACTGCTACAAAGATCACACGCAATGCCTTCCTGCTATAGGGTTAGGGTCTGATGGGACTTGGTCCTTGCTTCTGAAGCCTACAGGGACTTACTTAACTAAGGCTGAAATTTGCTAAGAAGCTTAAGGGCTCCATTGAAAGCCGATGGGAGTTGGATACTGAGCCCCATTAGGCTCCTTTGAAAAGCACAGCCTAAGCGTATTAATGGAAATGAGCCTTCAGAGGGCATTCCTTTCTACACTAACATCAAATGTCATCAGCCATCTTGCTGGTGACTTTTCTGCAGTCCTTGGTACCATCAATGATTCTTAAAAATGATGTGTTATAAATTATTCTTGAAAGCACAAAATATAATTTCCCCTTCACACGCGCACATCTCGTTATTTGAAACAAGGCTAATGAAGGTTAACATAGATCTGGAAAACCTGCTGAACCACTCAACTTCAGTCTAAACTTGGAGTGATCGCCTCATGAAAGCATGGAGGTAATTACCAGGTAGTTGAGATGACAATTAAATCTGTTACTAGTAATTATAATTTGATGGAGAATAAATCACAGAGGCAGGTATCTATAAATAAACACCCACAAAGCTAGCTGTATAGCATTTTGCAATATCTCAACCTCATAAAACCAGCAAACTAGTGCTGACTAGTGAATACTGAAATCCTCACAAAAGCAAAGTAAGGAAAGCCTGGAGAGCCCCATTTCACACATTTGAGAGCAAACCTGACATAGACGGGGCTAATCGGAGTCTGAACTTCCCTTGAGTGTGGATATGGGATGGGGTTCAAGACCGCCCATAAGAGAATACAATTGTTATATTCACTGTTATTATTAGAGCTGTGTGGAGAAAGCCTTTCCTTTTCACAGAGGATTACAATATTTAGATATTGGGTTTGAAATTCTCTGTGAAAGGGAAAGCCCTGGGGTCAGGCTGCCAAAGTGTCAGGAGCATGAAGCTTGACTTGCCCAGCAACCAGGTGGATGAGTTGGCAGCCACTTACATGGAACATTTGTCAAAATTGACTGTTTTGACAGAATGTTTCAATTTTGATGAATCAACATTCTAAACCAGCTCTACTTATTGTTATTGTTCCTCAGTATTACATCATGTTTTTTTAAACAAATAGCCTTCACAATATACTGGATCTCTAAGTATAAAAAGGGAAAATCTACTCCCTAAATTTATCCTCTGAGTCACCAATAAATCCTGACTGTGAACCAACTCCATAGGTTTGTGTACTCTAGAGTTTTGTAAAACCCTCTGCAGAATTCCTGCATTTCAGGTGTTCAAGTGCACTTGTTCTCCTTTAACTTTGCTTAAAATTCTTGCAGTGCCTAAGAGTGCTGTCTTTTGGAGGACACTGATTGTGAAGTTGGGAATTGGATTGGATTTAGTTTGGGATTGGTCCTGCTTTGAGCAGGGGGTTGGACTAGATGACCTCCTGAGGTCCCTGCCAACCCTGAGATTCTATGATTCTAAGTTTTGTACTCCTAGAATGTTCTTGAGCTGTTCATTCATACCGTTAGGGATTGCTCCAAGTGCCTCAATAATCATGAGAACTGTCTTTGTTCTAGATTTCCATAATAGTTACACTTCATGGCATAGTTCTATATACATCACTATCTTATCTTCTTGTTTCTATTTTATATTTCTGTTTGCTGGTATGGCAATATTAATTAACATGGTTGTGTTTGTATTATTTTCTACAGCCACTGGTTGTCTGCCCCTCTTGGGCTATCATGATTGCCAGATGGCATGAAATCTTAGCCTCTTAATTCTTACGAGCCTCTTAATTTTCTGTCATTAATTAGTATTAATTGAAAGAGTATTGTAGTAGCACCTACCAGCCCCAGTCATGGAGCAGGGTCCCATTGTACTAGGCACTGTGCAAGCAGAGAACAAAAAGATGGTCTCTTCCCCCAAGATCTTACAATACAAGTACACATCTAAGTATTTGCTTGGATATTTACCACTGTTTTGGATTAAGAGGACACTATATAAATTAGTATTTATTTAAAACCCTAAAGGACATTGAAATTGAATGTACAGTAAAAATACAGAGTTAGAGAAGAACAGAGTATGATTCAAAAATATGCCAGCTTCCCTACTGCCACTCCTAACTTTAGCAATTAAGGGGCACATTTCCATTATGATGCACTGTGATTTCTTCATGTTGCCTTTATAAACAGAAATCATAAGGTTGAATTGTCACCCTCCAATTAGAAAATTTTGCCCTCTTCACAGTCACTCAAATACCCTTGAAGTTCAGTGGTGTTTGATATATCAATGGTGATATCCACTAGATATTTAGGTTACTCTTCCCTTTGGAAAAAGCTTCCCCAGGGATATATTCACTACTCCCTTCTTCTCTTTCAAGGTGAAAGTCAAAAATTAATTTGGTATCAACTGCCCTTCACAGTCTGAGTTTGGAGAATCTCCAAAGATTCTCTGAGTCCTGTCTCACCCATCCAGAATGATTATAAACAGGACAAGAATTCAACCATTTTTGCATTAGCCCTGGGAATGCATTTTCCACAATGCCAGCCAAATGTATGTTCAGGAAAGCGTATATACATATTACTCCAAAACTATGAAAAAAAAACATAATTAGGATTGGAATGACAAGGACTCAAAAGTTAGGAAATGCCAGAGTTAAAGTTGCCTCTCCAACCTTAATTTGCCCCCTGGTGTGCAATGCATTATGGCGCCATCTTTAATTACATATCACATGTCATTTTTTCCAAGATGGATGGTGCTCACTTAATGAGGAGCTATTTAATATTTTGGTTTCTCATTGTTGTCCAGTGCATGGACCTTGGCCTTATTTATGGCAAGTTATTTAAGCCCTGTTCTGAAGTCAGAATTATTAATTTCCATATGAGCTTTTCTGTGGAGCTCATCACAACAGTAAATGAGTGCTTCACAAACATTATTTAATTTATTTTCACTGCACCCCTGTAAGATGAGGGGGGATTGTTATCATCATGTTACAGAAGAGTTGCTGAGGAGCAGAAAGATTTAGGTTAGAAGTATCCACTAATTTTGGGTGTCCAGTTTCAGATATCTAGGACTTGATTTGTTTCAGAATACTTAGCAATATATAGCACTTTACATGTTTAGAGCACAGCTCCCACTGACTTCAGTTACAGTTGGGAATGCTCAGCACTTCTGCAAATGAGACCGTAGGGTCTCAAATCAGGCATCTAGAAAATGAGGAACACACAATTCGTTTCCACCCATGAAAAAAATGATTTAAGTGACTTGCACAGCATCACACAGCATCTCAGTGGCAAATGCAGGGATAGAATCCAGTTTTCCAGGGAAGTTTTCCATTACCTTTATATGAGATCATCTTGTATCTTCCTGCTGTTCCCTGCCTCATTCACTACACACCTTCCGACTTCTGTACAGACGCTCCCCAACTTACTCAAGCGTTTCATTCCGGAATTGAATTTTGCATAAATTGGAGACGTAAACCCGACAATGACACACACAAAAAAACCCACTTACGGAACTTTTTCCATAAGTGCGGGTTGGCGTAAGTTGGGTTTGCATAACCCAGGGAACGTGTGTTGTAGACAACCCTGATTCATCCCCAGAGCAGCTCCATCCTGTGAACTAAATGAGGTAGGGAAACTGTTTGAAAATTAGTATGTGATCATGCGATTAAAGAGTCTCATAAAGAGGGTCAAATTAAGATTATATAGACAACCTCTATTTTGGCATTTCCTAACTATAGAACATTTCACATTGTAACTTTAATAATCACGGGGTAGCCGTGTTAGTCTGTATCCACAAAAACAAAAAGGTGTCTGGTGGCACCTTAAACACTAAAAGATTTATTTGGGCATAAGCTTTCGTGGGTAAAAAACCCACTTCTTCAGATGCATGGAGTGACAATTATAGATGCAGGGAATATTATACTGACACATAAAGAAAAGGGAGTTACCTTACAAGTGGAGGGGCTGCAGTGGCAGTCTGTGCTCCTGCTGCCATTCCTGCAGCTCCACCAGATGCCGGAGGGTATCAGTTTGATCCCCCAGTAACCTCAGCATTGCATCCTGCCAGGACTGGCTCCAGGGTTTTTGCTCCTCCCTCCCACCCCACCCCCAAAAAGTGTGATCACAATTGGCAGCAGTTCCACCGTGCCACTTTCTTCTTTGGCAGCAATTCAGCAGCCGGTCACCTGTGCTGATGAGCTCTCCATGTGTTGTGTACCTGGCTAGTGCATCTGAGTTGAAAGTGCTGTCCAGAGCGGTCACAACAGAGCACTCTGGGATAGCTCCCGGTGGCCACTGCCGTCAAAATGCATCCACTCTACCCCAAACTCAATCCAGCGATGTTGATTTTAGCACTAATCCCCTCATCGGGGAGGAGTACAGAAATAGATTTTAAGAACCCTTTAAGTTGAGAAAAATATCTTCATTGTGTGGACAGGTGCAGGGTTAAATCAATCTAATGCTGCTAAATTCAACCTAAACTCATAGTAGAGACCAGGGCTAAGTATTATCTAGACCATCCCTGACAGGGGTTTGTCTAACCTGCTCTTAAAAATCTCAAATGACAGAGATTCCACAATCTTTCTAGGCAATATTTTCCAGTGTGTAACTGCCCTGACAGGAAGTTTTTCCTAATGTCCAACCTAAACCGACCTTGCTGCAATTTAAGCTCAATGCTTCTTGTCCTATCCTCAGAGGTTAACGAGAACAATTTACCTCCCTCCTCCTTGTAAAAACCTTTCATGTACTTGAAAACTGTTATCATGTCCCCTCTCAGTCTTCTCTTCTCCAGACTAAACAGACCCAATTTTTTCAATCTTCCCTCATAGGTCATGTTTTCTCGTGTTTCATCATTTTTGTTGCTCTTCTCTGGACTTTCTCCAATTTGTCCACATCTTTCTTGAAATGTGGCACCAAGAACTGGACACAATACTCCACCGAAGGCTTAACCACCGCAATGTAGAGTGGAAGAATTACTTCTTGTGTCTTGCTTACAACGCTCCTGCTAATACATTCCAGAATGATGTTTGCCAGTTTTTCCAACAAGCATTACACTGATGACTCCTATTTAGCTTGTGATCCACTATGAGCCCCAGATCTCTTTCCGCAGCACTCCTTCCTAGGCAGTCATTTCCCATTTTGTATGTGTGCAACTGATTGTTCCTTCCTAAGTGGAGCACTTTGCATTTGTCCTTATTGAATTTCATCCTATTTACTTCAGTCCATTTCTCCAATTTGTCCAGATCATTTTGAATTTTAACCCTGTCCTCCAAAGATTTCCAATCCCTCCCAGCTTGGTATCATCCGCAAACTTTATATGTGCACTCTCTATGCCATTATCTAAATCATTGATGAAGATATTGAACACAATCGGACCCAGAACCAGTCCCTGTGGGACCCCTCTTGTTATACCCTTCCATCATGACTGTGATCACTGATAACTACTCTCTGGGAACAGTTTTCCAACCGGTTATGAACCCATCTTATAGTAGCTCCATCTAGGTTGTATTTCCCTAGTTTGTTTATGAAAAGGTCGTGCAAGACAGTATAAAAAGCTGTACTAAAGTCAAGATATACCACATCTACCACTTCCCTTCATCCACCAGGCTTGTTAACCTGCCAAAGAAAGCTATTATGTTGGTTTGACATGATTTGTTCTTGACAAATCCATGCTGACTGTTACTTATCATCTTCCAGGTGTTTTCAAATTGATCGCTTTGTTTTTCGCTCCATTATCTTTCCTGGTACTGAAGTTAAGATGACTAGTCTGTAAATCCCTGGGTTGTCCGTATTCACCTTTTTATAAGTTGGCACTACATTTGCCCTTTTCCAGTCCTCTGGAATCTCTCCTGTCTTCTATGACTTTTAGAAAATAATCGCTAATGACTCAGATATCTTCTCAGTCAGCTCCTTGAGTATTCTAGGATGTATTTCATCAGGCCCTGGTGATTTGAAGACATCTATCTTGTCTAAGTAATTTTTAATTTGTTCTTTCCCTATTATAGCCTCTGATCCTACCTCATCTTCACTGGTATTCACTATTTTAGATGTCCAATTGGTACTAACCTTTTTGGTAAACACTGAAACAAAAATGTCATTTAGTACTTCTGCCATTTCCACATTTTCTGTAATTGTTCCTCCCTGCCACCCCATTGAGTAATGGGCTTGTCCTGTCCTTGGTCTTCCCCTTGCTTCTAATATATTTGTAGAATGTATCCTTGTTACCTTTTATGACTCTAGCTAATTTAATCTCATTTTGTGCCTTGACCTTTATGATATGATATGATAATAGTCTTGTAGTATGTAAAATATTATTATAAAGAGTAAAGTGATAAATTATTCTCCTTAACCACTGAGGACAGGACAAGTAGTAATGGATTTAAATTGCAGTAAGAGAGATTTAGGTTAGACATTAGGAAAAGCTTCCTGACTATGAGGGTAGTTAAGCACTGGAAAAAAAATTACGTAGAGAGGCTGTGGAATCTCTGTCACTGGAGCTCTTTAAGAGCTGGTTAGACAAACACGTGTCAGGAATGGTCTATATAATACTTAGTCCTCAGTGCAGGGAATGGACTAGAGGACCTATCAAAGTCCCTTCCAGCCCTACGTTTCTATGATTCTATGCCATTGCCTTTGTCCTTTTAATTTCTTTCTTTTAACTGTTGGCTGAATTACACCTATTTTAGATGGGCACAGCCTTCTAGTTCAGGTTTTCTTCTTGCCATTCCAGCTGAACTAATAGATTATGGTGCATCTCAACTGTTCCATCCTGAAATTCATGAAGATTTGCTTCACCTGATCTGATACCCCTGCACACATTGGCAGGGCTGGAAACTACGTGAATGCTACCTAGAACTAGCAGGTATGTGCCATAGAGAAGGCTCAAAAAAAGCATCGTCTCCTTTTCTCCTGAAACGGAAATCCCCCTCTGTTGGTTTACATAAGTTCAGGGGGTCTTGGTGTGGTCAAGATTTGTGGAGTTGGACGCTGTTATATTGTCTACAGTATTACCTACCTATTATTCCAAGAAAATGTTCTGTGCACAGTAATGCAGATCCAAATATCTCTGAACATTGCATCCAACCCAACCACTCCAGGCAAGAGTGTAGATGAAAGTGAATGCAAGGTCTCTTGAAAGCAAGGATCCTAAGTGGGTGTCACTGTTAGGTGGCAGGATGACCTGGGGAAGTGCATATTGTTCATCTTGTATCTTTTGAAAGTCACACTTTCTGTCTCACTTCAATGGTATGATCCATCAGGAACCACCCCAAGGTTCAGTTGGTGAAGTGTCCAATTCTCTAAGCAATTTTCTCTGTATGGTGGATGATCTGGCTCCTCTTTAGCTACATTTTTCTACAATGGAAGTAGCAGATTATTGAATCCATCTGAAGCAGTCTAAGTATACCTTGTGGGGAGGGATAGCTCAGTGGTTTGAGCACTGGCTTGCTAAACTCAGGGTTGTGAGCTCAATCTTTCAGGGGGCTGTTTAGGGAGCTGGGGCAAAAATCTGTTTGGGGATTGGTCCTGCTTTGAGCAGGGGATTGGACTAGATGCTCTCCTAAGGTCCTTTCCAACCCTGGTTTTCTATGATTTTATATCAAATGCAGCTCTAGGTTTGCTATTATAGGAAGGATGGTCTAATGGTTAAGGTACTAGTATCCAATGTATGCCACATGGGTTCCCTTCCCTGTTGTCATCTCAATAAATCCCTTAGTTCCTAATCTATAAAAGTGTGAAAACATCACTTCTCTAACTCATAGGGATGTTGTGAGTATAATACATCACAGATCATGAGTTGCACAGTAATGCAGGTCATGTAAGTATGTTAGATAGATAGCTTTTTTCTGTGGCAGGCATCAGTGATGGAAGAACTCCCTTGGGTGCATATTTTAACACCACAAACTTCATAGCTTTATATTTTTCATTAAACCCAAACACTTTGGAGATATTCTTCCACCCATTCTAAAAGCTGCCCTTTCCTCTAGCACTACTTGTTGGGTGTCATGGCAGGGATAAGTAAAAGTAGCTAGATGAAGTACTTCCTTCCATCTTTGCTTCCTACTTGCTTTCCCTTGCCAGACTAGGGGAAAGAGTTGTTCATTTGAAACAGGCTGAGATTTTCAAAGCCATCCAAGGGATTGTAACAGGAATTGGGAGCACATTTGCAAATCTCAAAACTTGGTTTCCATTTGCCCCTCAGCAATCTGTAAGGGTAAGAATTACTGTAATTAAAATGACATCAGTGACCCCCTCCAGTTTAGAAAAAAGGATATAAGCAATATACAGTCATATTTAATACGTGCATTCAAGGTATCAGATAGAAATGTATCTCATCCTACCGGCACTAAAATGAGCTTCAGAAGACACTGGTGCCCATTTACACCAACTGACGTTTTGGGCCACTGTTTATACTGCATATTTTCAGCTTGATTTTGCACGGTTTAGGTGCATCGTGTTGTGGGTGAAAACACAAAGTAAAAAGTGATGAGCAACATAGAACCAGATTCTGTGTAATTAATGAAAACACGTTACTCTTGTCTAGTAGCTGGAATAAGGCCAAAGAAGAGACTTCATCACTAATAACCTCCTTAGCAAACAGGATTTAGATCTGGCAGCTGAAAGATTGTCTCATATCACATAAAGATGGGCCAGAATGAAAAATTCACAACCAAAGTTTGGGGATGTTTGGGCCTGAGGTTTTGCTGCAGCCCATTATAGAGCAACAGGATGCAAGTATGGACATTTGCTAAGACTGATCTGCTCACATCTGGGGTTTTATTTCAGCCTGATCTATAGCAGGACACTGTACTGGTTAATACATTAAGCCATATAACTAAGTATATTAATACAGAGTTTTACTAAACAAGGTTTTCAGATTGGATTTATTATTTCTCTCCCTCAATAGCTTCCCAAATGTTGGGAAGTGAACAACAGTAATGATTAGAGCTGGGTGAAAAAACTGACAAATAATTTATTCACTGAAAAATGCAGTTTTAGTTAGTCCAAAACTATTTGCAAATTCAGGTGGATTTTGCCAAATAGTTTTGGCCAAAACAAAGGAGGGAAAAATTACAAAAAGCTAAAACATTTTATTTAGAACTGTAACTAGATTAAAGTTAAAAAAAAAAGTGAATGGAAAAATTGTTCTACCTGAAACATCTTTTTTTTTTCCTGTTTAGAGAGAAAAACTAAAAAACTGTCATTTCAGATTGACCTAAATGATATTTAAAAAAAAAAAAATTGGTTCAGCCACGAAACCAAAAATCAACTAGTTTTCCAATCATCATCATCATGACTAATGACATAGGTGCTATGTATAATAAAATGTCGCAAGCACCTCCAGGTTTATGGTGTGGCCCCATGTACATCGTGTTACAGGCAACATTGATTGAGCAGGAAACCGTGCAAAGAATCTGTGTCTGTACAAACCTTTCCGAAATCAAGAAAAAGGCCTTGTATATGCAGGAAAGTGCTTCCAGAATTGAAAAATAGCAATGTTAAACTGGACGACATATGCAGGACTATTAGGGATCATTTAGAAAGTCAAAGCCAATCTCATTTGTTTTACCTTTACACAGAATTTTGTATGGGTTAATAAATACCTAACATCATTTCATTGCAGAGCTATTAAGACAAATCAGTCATTTCTATTTTGACAGAATGGAAGGCTTCACTCAGCCCCTCCCCAAACAAGCATTTAAGCCTTCAGCATCTGACATTAAGTCTGCCTCTTGTGCAAGATGAGTGATTTCTTGAAAGCATTTGGGAACGTGAAAGGGGGGGGAAAGTTATGCATATTTTTTGAATGTGCAGTTCACTTAGCACAGCTGCGAATTCTTTTGTGATTTTTTCATTGTCCACTGTAAGCAAACTTTTCATTGCTTTCATTGGATGCACTGTAAAATATGCAAGAGAATATGCCAGTTGGGTTATTTTACTAGTTTAAATAGCTTCTAGTGGGATTGGATATGTTTTATGTTTGTTTTTAATAATCCAGGGAAATTAAATGTGTTACCAGCTAATACCCAGTTGCCATGTTACAAAACTCCTGTGGCTTTATTTCGTTTTACTTTCTTTGTGTCCGTGTTTCTGTCTTTGCTGATTATTTTGTGTGGCTTTCGTTATCTCAGTTGAGAGGAATTTGGAAATTTTAGGCTTTGGGTGTGGCAACTTAAACCCAGCAACAAGCAGTAGCCACGGATGCAATTGTTGGGCTTACACTTGGAGTGCTTGGTCGCTGTTTGTCAAACAATCATCTGCCATACAGTTTAGGATCCAACATTGCACCCTTGGGAATTTTCTTATTGACTTCAGTGGGAGCAGAACCTTTACGCATAACACTTTACTAATTTCTTCAAAGAAAGGGAAGCAAATAGAACACTGATGTGCGCTCATAAAAATACTATTGCTATCTGTGGTCCAGTAGTGCCCAGAGCCACCATCTGAACTCAGGGCCTGTTTGTGTTACTTTCACATAGCGGACTGCCCCAGTCACATAGTAAGAGGCAGTCTGTATCCCAAAGATCTTATAAAGGAAGCATTAGCATCCCCACTTAACAGAAGGAAGTGAGACAGAGAGAGAGAGAAAGTGAGCTGCCCAAGGTCACACCCAGAAAAAAACAGAGCTGTGATCAGAATTGAACCCGAGTCCCAAGTCAGGCCCTTAACTTCAAAATCATCCTCCCTCTCTACAAAATCCTGCATTGCCTCATTCATCCTAGTGGAAAGGAGCAGAGCCCTTATACAGAAGGGCTCTTGGCAGGGACAGAAAAACCTAATGGATAAGGCAGCATTTCTACCGTCAGTGAGGTAATTCTGAGAGTGCCTTCTTGCTGTCACAAGCTGTGCTGTTTGAAGGATTCTGGTTAGTTTCATTGGTCATATGTAAATTAAGCTAGAATATTTTTTTTAAAGAGAGAAAATACTTTAAAGTTGAAATCATGCTTCCTTTACTCATCTAAGTAGTCATCTTGACTTCTATGGGGCTATTTTTGTGACTATGGAGGGGAGGTTTGGGCCCTGCTCGTAAAAAAGGGCAGCATGGAAGACTGACATCTTTTATTTACCTCAGAATAGGCACAGCTAAAGCTGTAATAAGGTTAGCTTCTCTATACATTCCCTTTGCCTTGACTTGAATGATCCATTTCTGAGGGCAAGAGACCTGTGTGTCCTGGGCATTTTTTGTTGAATGTACCAACAAGAGAGATAGCTAATGTCAGTTGTAATGGTGATTTGCATTGGTGTAGCTACTTCTCCACTAGGAAGTGGATTGAGGCCAACAATTCATTACACACATTGGAACAAACGCAAATCAACTGACTGCTACTAACTAGATGAGATTAGAATTGCTGACCTAGATGTGAAATCTCTGACTCCTATTGTATCATCCAGTGTCCCAGAAGCAAATCTTTCCAATGTATTTGCAGATAGCATGTATCTCAAGAGCTGAAAGCTGCCTCTGTGTGTTTGTGTGTGTGTGTGTGTGTGTGTATTCATCTACAAAAACCTAGTCTTTGTGTGTGCACGTGTGCGTGTGTACGTGTGTATAATAGTTGGCATGCTTTTATATGCATTGTTCAATTACAAATCAGGCACTATTAACTTACCATAATGTCTTTGCAATACTCTCACTAGTAAAGTTTTAGAAATGTAATGAGGCTGAAATTATCCTAGAAGTTCATAGTTTTGTAACTGTAAGAAAACTATTGTCTAATAACTATTTTGGGGTCCTGAGCTAATAAGATGTACAGGATCATATACCTTTATAATGCACTGGGAAGTCATTGGCTTTAAGGGGGGTTATTTTTTTCCTGAGTCCTATAGTTTGGTCCAAAACTAAAAGCACAATAAACAGATTATTTGAAAAAATACACTTTTAGGGGAAAAAAGTCCTCTCTCATATCAGAAATTTCTACTTCTTAGACACAGAAGTTTGAATGACTTATAGGTGTGATTGATTTCAGTTGTGGGGAAGGGCGAGGTTGTCTCTGGATTACTGTTTGGAAGTGCCTTAGAATATATCAGTATATCAGTCCAGAGGCCATCAATAAAATTCAGGAGACCCTCCGCAGCATGCATCTGTGTTGCACGATGGGGACATACATATGCATGAATGCATTATGGGCAGAAAAGAACTGGAAAGATCAAGACAGAGAGTGAGCACTGGATTCGTGTTAGGAAATCTAGGTTTCATTCCTGGCTCTGCCACTGACCTGATATGTGATCTTGAGCAAGTCACTTCATCTTTATTTCCCAATCTGTAAAACAGGGATTAATGATATTTATCCTCCTTTGTAAAGTGATTTAATCTCTGAAAAATGAATGATAAATATTATTATTATTCTTTCGATTACCACTGTGACCATCTGCATGAGGCTCAATCTGATCATGTGCAATGAGGATAGGAAATCTAGCCAGTTAGACTGGTATATCAGGTGCACTGGTGACAGGGAGCTTTAAAAGCAAAAGGGAAAAAGACATGCAGTCCTCAGCTTTCTCGTATGGAAGATTTCAGCACAGAGTCCTTGTGTTCATCCAACTGGTTGCTTGGCTTGCAGGCTGTTGCAGTTGGCGCTGGCTGCTGACCCAAATCCTTACACTTATTATAGTCTGTTGCTTCTTGATTTGGCTTACCGGAGTGCCAGTGGCATATTGAAGAACAACAAGCTAGTACTTCTTAAGCAGAAAATTATGGCATATCATCCTGCAAATGAACAGCCCTAGAAGACAAAGAGGGCACTATTTGAATGGAGACGCGTGGTATAAATGTGCGTGTAACACACAACAAAGCTATCTGGGTTAGAATGTCTGCCTCTTGCTAAATTTTAAAACACACACCACTATTCACGTCATGGTGCTATTTCTGAAAGCTTAATTAAAAGGAAAACTTCTGAAATAGCAGCTCTGAAGCAGAACATTTGTACAGCTCTCCAGGAACTGGGAACTGCCTCAATACCTTTGACAGCTGGGTATTATGTTATTTTACAAAGCTTCCATGACAGCATCTGAGCCTCCCAGTGACTAAGGAGCCTAAGTCTGTTTTCAAAAGTGATCATAGGTGTCTCATTGCAATGTAGACAAACCCTTTGCTACTCAAGCAGTCTCCTCTGGACTATGCCAGCCTATCTTCACCAGGCAGGTTAACACTATAATAAACTGAAAGAAGGTTTATTTAAGAAAGAATAAAGATTTAACTAGAAACAAGGGAGTGTGGTGGAAACAAGTGGTTATAAAACAAAACAAATCACAAAACCCTGATCTGGGTCTATACTTATCAATATTTACCATTCCTATTTAATGACATAAATTTCCTCCCGTTGCAGAGCTGGCTGGTTTCTGAAGAACCTGGTCCAGGATCCAAACATTTATGAAACCATGCCCTTCCACCAAGGGTTTTCCTCAATGAATGAATCCAGAATATGTTTTGCTATACTGTGTTATACCAAAAACAATCTTTTGTTACTATTCACAGGCAGGACGAATCTGTGTTTCTCTTCTACCTTTAAGTGCTTTAGACTGTTTGTCATTGTTATCAATTGTGGTAAGGGTAGGCTGTAGAACGCTGGATTACCTTCCCTGCTGACTAGGTAACAGTGACAATTCCCTCTTGCTTGAATGGTTCATCATCAAGACACATTACCTCTAGGTGACTAATTTCTACTCCAAGGCCATAAAGCATATTTTCAATATAAATAATTCCTTAAATATTATTTATCCATACATCATGCAATGATTATGAGTCGTGACAAATTATGAGCTTTCTGTAGTTATCTTACATGTTATGTTTTAGAGATAAATATCTGTAAGACATGTGTTTGGTATAGTAAGTTTGTCAGGTCTGAAGTGAGATTTGTTTGCAAGGAACAGGGAACTGTTTGCCAAGAGGTCCCTGTGTCACAGTACTTGAAGAGGGACATTCATTATAAGAAACACTTTCAGATGCATTATTCCAAAAATTCATATCAACTCACTTTTACTTTTATCTTTTGTTTTGATATATTAGCTAATCACCAATGCTATTTATTTTTTTTTCCTATTGTATTTCAAACATATTACAGAAACTTTGCTATCAAGGTTAGTTGCTAAGCTTTTCTACCATAGTTTATTAAAAAGTATAAAGGTACATAGTCATTAGATTTTTTCCTCCATCTAAACTCTTGCCACTATGCAAATCACAGATTATGCAAACAAGCCCCATGCAATTTATCCACACCATATATACACATTCCCTTTGACTAAAATACACTTACTCTTTAGAACTGGTGCAGTCAAGGGTATTTCTTAACTAGCTGTGCTTATATTTAAACATAGTGAATTTCCAAGGCAAGTGATCTCATAAATATACCCTGTGATGAGAACTATGAAAAGTTCTGGAACATTGTATATGAGTAGTATATGTATGTACGTTTTCCCTTTTTCCTTAGGGTATTCATTAGAGATGCACTCTTCCTTTCTTCGCCGATTTCAGGAATTGTAAATGAAGAGTCTCATGAAGTCCACAGAACTTTCATTTGGAAACTATCCAAGTTCCTGAGTGTTCTGTTTGTAGAATAGAAGAACCTACATCCTCATATGCAGATTTAGTATCTGTGTTTTGTTTTGTTTTTTTCGAAAGCCCTTGTCTGTGTGAATGAATAAAGCTTTCCACTTGCTTGGGGATCAATTCTGCCATCATTACTCATGCTGAGTAGAGCTGTCACAGTTTCAGGATAACTGCAGCTGTATTCCTCCTCCCTACCCCCCACCTTTTGTGGTTCACTCTTTGGAGTACCCAGTCAGGTCTTAGGTCTTCTGCTGTCTCTTAGGCAGGGGCGCTTGTCTCACTTCCTTGTGATTGGGGTGTTTAAGGCTGCTCAGCTCCCTGCCTTACACAAGCCAGTCTGCCTAAAAGCCAGCTCAGTGCTCTGCTTTCTTTCCGAGGGCTATGACCAGGGTATTGCCAGCAATTACAAGTTACAGAGAAAACATGTAAAAAACAATAAAAGTTCTTAAAACCTTACCAGGAGTCACTTGTCAATTTTATAAGGCCCTAGTAGGCAAAATTTTTCCAACCCTTCTGCAAAGGTTGGGGCCTTTTGACAGAAGATCCTGTCCATTTGCTAGACCAGATAGAAGGCCTTGTGCCAATTCAAGCTCATCTTTTTATAGCAAAAGTCCTTTCTTTGTCTTCTAGTCTCTGGGAAACCCAGCTTGAAACAGTATATGCAAACCACCCTAATATATGCAAACCAGTACCTCTCTGGAGATATTTAGTCTTAGAGACTCACTTGAATTATGCCCAGCTGTTTTTAATTCCTGGAGGAGCTGTGGTAACCCTCCCGCATGGAGCAGAACACAATCCTACATAAACAATTCATAACTTTAATGCAAGGCCTCCTAAAGATACTGCATGGAATTTGCAATATCTGCCACAGGTACTACTCCACATGTGAAATCCTGGCCCCATTAATGTCAAGGGCCAAACTCCTATGGACTTCAGTGGAGCCAAGAGTTCTTCCCATATGAGTAATAGTGACAGAACATATTTGATTGTTTTCTCTTTCTGCTTTCAAGACTTGTCTGCTTAAAGTTTGAAAACATCAGGTTTTGCAACCCAAGTTTGCAGCTGATAAATCTGCTTGCATATATTACTTCATAAACAAATTGGTAATTAGTACATCTGGACAAGATTTTTCAAAGAAAAAAAGTGAAATCATATATGCCTATTTTTAGACCAAAATGTTTCATTTAATGTTGATTATTTTAAAAATATGAAATTTTTGAAAATAATTCTCTGTTCTGAATTATTTCTTTCAATGCCACTATGTATCTAAGCTGCTAAAAAAAACCCTGATTTTTGAAATGTTCCTCTTTAGACAGTGATTAAGGAGAAAGTTTCAGTGAAAATTTTGATCAGAGATGTGCAAAATTATTTAAAAGCCAAATGAGAATAATTCAAATTATTTGTATTTTTTGGAGTTGCTATTACTATCTCCATTTTTCAGATGTAGTAATGATGCTCAGAAAATTCAAAACTATGAACTTTCCCACACTGCATTAATAAAGATTAATTTTCAGAGGACCAAAATGTTGTAAAAATTGAAATGGTGCTGTAAATACAAAAATAGTCTCATATAATTTCACACACATATTCACCCAATTTTACAAATTATAGAAAGTCAGTTTAGATAAGTGGGATTGATCTGATACACCTAATTATACAGAAAACCATCTCCACTTGAAATGATTGTTCACTGCTAACACTTCCTTCTCTCAGAAAAAGTGTTCTTCAGCTCATGTTAATTGGCATCATTTTATTGATTTCAATGACATGCACAGAGATTGTTTTGGAAAACATTTATAACATTTAATAAGCTATATATTTCACAGACAATCCTTATACAATGTTTAAAGACAGTAAATTGTAATGTGACTACAAGTAATTGAGAGTAAAAAAAACAAACAAGGCAATACAAACAGGGAGCATAAACCAATCATCAAAAGCTTTTACTAGCCAAAGGTACAACAAATCTTTGTGTGAGGGTCAGACAGTATTGGGAGAGGGTTTTCACAGAGTCATATGTATATCTGTATATATGCCTTGGCTCAACCCTTTGGAAAGGGTTTATTCCAGGGGTAGGCAACCTATGGCATGGGTGCAAAAGGCGGCATGCGAGCTGATTTTCAGTGGCACTCACATTGCCCGGGTCCTGGCCACTGGTCCGGGGGACTCTGCATTTTAATTTAATTTTAAATGAAGCTTCTTAAACCTTTTGAAAACCTTGTTTACTTTACATACAACAACAGTTAGTTATATATTATAGTCTTATGGAAAGAGACCTTCTAAAAATGTTAAAATGTATGACCGGCCCACGAAACCTTAAATTAGAGTGAATTTAAGACTCAGCACAGCACTGCTGAAAGGTTGCCTACCCCTGGTTTATTCTATGAATGGCCGGTCTGCTATTGATTTCTTTCTTACTGCATTTGGTGGTGCTATAAGAAATCTTGAGCAGCCAGTGAGCCCTAAAACGCAACTGAAAAGGAAGAGGGAAATACGGGGTGGGAGAGTGTGCGTCTTGGCCAGCCTGTCCACCCATGAGATGGAAATCAATGGGAGTGTGGGGGCAGGAAGGGAAGGGAGGGGGTCGAGGCATTTCAAGACTCTCTCACACACAATTCCTTAGCACTCTGGTCTTACACTTGCGATTTCATTTCTTCCAGGCTGCTTTCAGAGGCTGAATCTGACCTTGTACTGTTGCTGAAAATCAGATGCACTGAGTGGAGTTGTACTGGTGTAAAAAGGGGCTATGTTAGATCAGAATCAGGCCCAGTTACCTTGGGAACACAAAAATAAAGGCCCAGCATCATTTTAAAATGTGTTCCCGCACACCCATGGGTAACCACGGGAACTTTGACTGCAGGTCCATAGTCATTACAATGTAATGGCTCAAGTCAGTTGACTCCGTTGGATTTATTTACTGGAGGCTGCTTTATGGGTTCAGATAATTCCAAATGCTGTGTGAGAACTAGATCAAAAAAGCTGGTGCTCCCATGTGCAGGAATGACATGAAGACCGGAATGGAAACAACTTCATCCCAGAACAGATGAGGGCTTCCACCTACCTAAACTGCCTGATAAAGGCATAGGCACCAAGATTCCTAGATTACATTCTGCTTCCCCCCACACACCTACCAAAGTCATGTTGCCAGTAGCATCCCCAGTCCACAGATGACTCTGAAATCTCCTGCAGAGGGTAGGAGGTAGGGTTGCTAATCCCCCAGGATTGTCCTGGGTCTCCAGGAGTTGAAAATTAATCTTTAATCAAAGATAGTGTCCTGTGCTGAAACCTCCAGGAATACACCCTACCAAAATTGACAGCCCTAGCAGGAGGAGCCACTGCAGTAGATATCCATAAGCCAGTGATCCCCAACCTTTTTGTGGCCAGTAGCACATTCATGTTTTCAGAAGAGTGTGGTGGGCACCAACAATTACTCGCATACAGGGCCGGCTCCAGGCTCCAGTGGAGCAAGCATGTGCCTGGGGCAGCACATGCTATGGGGCGGTATTCCGTCCATTCTGCAGAGTTGGAGCATTTGTTTGTTTGTTTGTTTTTGGCGCCAGTTCTGGGCAGTGCACAGAGAAGCCAGGAGAACAGAGAACAGAGGCGTCCACAGCCTGAAGACCCGGAGTACTCTGTCCGCGGCAGGCGTGGGGATCCGGTTTTTCTCCCCTGCTGGGCACTAGGTGGGCCCCGCGCCTGCCGGGGACAGAGAACACCAGCACTTGCAGCCCACAGCCCCAGAGGTCTCTGTCCCCAATAGGCGCGGGGCCACGACTTCTCTCTGGATTAAGCCGCGGCCCCGCGCCTGCCAGGGACCGAGAACACTGGCGTCCGCAGTCTGCATCCCCAGAGTTCTCTGTCCCCAGAAGGTGCAGGGTCGCGGCTTCTCTCCCCTGCTGGGCACTAGACAGGTGCACATAAATCCCCCGGCAGGCACTATGGTGCCCGTGGGCACCATGTTGGGGACCATTGTCATAAGCTATTGCAGCATCTAATGAATGTGCAACAGTGTTTCCTGTGGCTTTGAGGGAAGAGAATTCAAAGTTAGGCCAGCTCCAGGCCTGGCTCTGTACCCAAGCTGTGCTTTTCAAGCCCCTCAGAGCCCCCACAGGTAAATTTCCCTGGGACTTGGCATGGGTAACGTTGAGTAAGTATATCATGGAAATAGCACTCAGTCCTTCCATATCCCCCCAGCCCAGGTGTGTGATCGCAGATGCCCATAAGTGGAGAGAAGAATGGGAACCCCAGTTGTGGGTCACTAGATAGCTGTTATGGAATGAAAGTGAACTGATGATTTCGTTAAGAATATTGCCATTGGGCAGGATTAGGCCCTATATCTTTCTTTGTTCAAGTTTCTCCTGTGCGGTTCATCTTAATTTTCACATCAGTGCTGAGTTATACTGAGTGATTCTTTGGAACTGAATGAAGATTATGCTAAATGGAAACAGTCTGCATACAACTAGAAAATGTGAATAATTATGCCATTTACCCAGAGTTTTTTGGTCTCCAGAATGTAAAAGAAGCATTTAACAAGTGTTATTGTACAGATGAATCTATGTGAAAAGACCCAGAGTTATTACAAGCTCCCAAGAGAAATTATTTAATGCAGTCTTAAAATTGCATGTTGTTAATATATGTAATTAAGTGTAATCCTTGTTTTAGCTGTCAGATCAGGTTTACAGTGCTGCATTTGCTTTATTCAGCTAGCAGAGCTGTAGAATTGAAAGCTTCTATGGCTTAGAGGCAGTCACATCACCTTCAATTGGCCAAACTCAATGCCAGGTGGTTTTTTTTAAGCATTTAAATTCCAGTTTATTACACATGAAAGCTTTTTACATAGCCTGAAAATGATATCACAATTAAAGAACTGGTATCTTTGGGATGCTCTGTGTGCTTGGTTTAAAAAAAGTCCTTGTAAAACATGAGCCTAATTCTCTATTGCCTTGCACTTTGTGTCATCACCTGTGCAAACTGACTGACTGATTTGCAAGTGTTTTATGTGCTCTTCACACAGCTGTAAGTGATTGCACAAGATGTAATGTGGCAGAGAATCAGCCTCCATGGGGCTATATTTTTTTTAATGGCTCAGCACACAAAATAGGGGCCAATTTTCAAGCGAATTCAGCTCCCATTTAGACACCCAAATAAATGGCCAGATTTTCAAAAGTGCTCAGCATATTGGGTGTACATTGAACACTGAGTTCTCTTGAAATTCTGGCTCCATGTTTCCAGACTCCTAGGATCTACCTTGAGAGGTAATGAGTGCCTGCAACTGGAGCTGGGTTTCTTTCATGGAAACATCTCAACAAAAAATGAAAAAGAAATATTGTCAAAATGTTCAGAGGAAAATTCAGAGTTGAAAACCTTTTTTTTTTTTTTTTTAATTTTTTGGCTAAATTTTCAGTTTTCAGTTTTCCAAGGAGAAATTGAAAATTGTTGAGGGAAGCAGGTACTTTGCATTACATCTTTCATTTAGGCAAAACTCCATTTTCCATTGGAGGAAAAAAAGTTAGGACAGAAAATTTTCAAGCTACCCTACCAGCAACTACCATTGAGCTCAACCATATTGTGATGTACTCCCCATCCCACCCACCACTTTCACCCTTCTCCCTGTTAGCTGGTGTGATTTGAGAAAGAGGCTGTGGGAATAGGAAGGAAATTATGTGTTCTTGTGGTGGATGTATGGGATGTTGCCAACTCCAGGAGCGGCAGGTGCTGCTGTGTATGGACTTCGGCTACATTAAAGGTTTTGCTGGATTTTTATGCAATGTGACTTCATCTCCTTCCTCTGGATACCCCTGTGTTAGAGCATTCAATGTATATACCAGAGCAGAAAATACAGACATGACCCAAATAATGTAAATGATGTGATGAACTAATTTCACTTGTCAATTGCTGGAACACAGTACCTCAAATGAATAGCAAACCTTTTGGATCATGAGCTTTCGTGGGTGAATACCCACTTCGTCAGATGAAGTGGGTATTCACCCATGAAAGCTCATGATCCAAAACGTCTGTTAGTCTATAAGGTGCCACAGGATTCTCTGCTGCTTTTACAGATTCAGACTAACACGGCTACCCCTCTGATACTCAGCAAACCTTTTGTTTTTCTGAATTTTAAGAAACAAATTTACACTAAGGCTATGGTTTCCATTGTAATTTCTAGGTACTTAAAAATAAGAAATGACAGATGGTTCATTAGTGATGCATTTAAATTATTGCGTGTTACGCCCTTTTCATTCAGAAAATGAATGTTTGATCCTTGGTACTTTCCAGTTTACAAATTGAAAAATATACGGATTGGTACAGAGAAAATTTGTGTTTCCCCTTTTTCATAATGGAAGAACATGGGGAAACTTGGGAGAGAGGTTATCCCATAACTGCCTACTGCAGGGTTCCTTACACCTTCCTCGGAATCACTTTTTGAGACAGGATCCTGGAGAAGATGAATCATTGATCTGATCAGGTATGGTAATTACTCTGTTGCATGCACATAAGGAATGATTGACTATAAACTGTGACTTCCTAAATTCTTAAACATGCAGATCAATAGTGGCATATTATATTTATGACTTATGTTCAGCAGGAAAAATGAAAAGTTTAAGAGTATTTTGAAAGACAGAGAGATGAGTATGTGAGCAAGGATCTAGATCCAAAATATGCAGTTTGGCCCATGTGTACCCTCCTCTTTTCCCCCTCCAAATCCCTCTGCCCTCTAACAAACGAGAGGGTTTACAGTGATATCTGATTGTCAGTATATAGCGGGAACAGACCTGTTGGTGGAAATATTGTTTCCAGTGCAGCTGTGGCTAATAGGAATTGCATCATGCCTCTCTAACAATGATGCAACAGAGTAACGTACAGTCATTGATGCATTGAACCAATAGGCAGCGCAAAGCTCATCAGATTTCAGTTACTGACAGGTTGTATAAATAGAATCTGCACTTAAAGTACAAAAAGATCACAAATACTGGGGACGAGGGATAGCTCAGTGGTTTCAGCATTGGCTTGCTAAACCCAGGGTTGTGAGTTCAATCCTTGAGGGGGCCATTTAGGGAACTGGGGTAAAAATCTCTCTGGGGATTAGTCCTGCCTTAAGCAGGGGGTTGAACTAAATAACCTTCCAAACCTGATATTCTATGATTACTCTAGCATTTAACTGTAGGGCTCAGTATAACAGACATGATACTGAATGTTACGGAAAATACCAAATTCTCTACATAGTCACAAGTTAGTAGAAGCGAATATCAAAGCATTCAGACATTGCTTTGGCCATGAGAGCTATTTGCAAGTGTCCAAAATTAATTTCTAATGAGTTTATAATGAAATAAAGATGTTAATGTCAACTGATGCATTAGAACTATGTATGGGATAAATATGTGAAACCTGGGAGTAGACAATGGGGATGAATCATTCAGTAATTGTCTAGTTGGCAGCCGGTATCAAGTGGAGTGCTCCAAGGGTCGTTCCTGGGGCTGGTTTTGTTCAATATCTACATTACTTTTATCCTGGATTGGATTGGTAGATGGATTGCACCGGCAGTCAAAGTTTGCTCTAGATGTGCTAACGCTAGGGAGAGTTAGATTTCACTGGATGGGTATGGATAGGGGTCCAGAGTGGCCTAGACTACATAATAGAGGTTGGGCCCTCAAATATAAATCGATGAGGTTCTGAACAAAGGAAATGTGCAGTAGTCTGACACTTAGGACAGAAGAATCCCATGCACTGCTATAGACTAGGGACCAAATGGCTAGGCAGCAGTTCTGCAGAAAAGGACCTCGGGATTACAGTAGATGAAAAACTGGATATAAGTCAACAGTGTGCCCTTGTTGCCAAGTAGGCTAATGGCATATTGGGCTGCATTAGTAGGAGCATAGCCAGCAGATGGAGGGAGGTGATTATTCCCCTCTATTTGGCACTGGTGAGGCCTCATCTGGAGTACTGTGTCCAGTTTTGGTCCCCCCAATATAGAAAGGATGTGGACAAATTAGAGAGAGTCCAGCCGAGGGCAATGAAAATGATTAGGGATCTGGGACACATGACTTATGAGGAAAGGCTGAGGGAACTGGGGTTATTTAGTCTGCAGAAGAGAAGAGTGAGGGGGAATTTGATAGCAGGCTTCAACTACCTGAAGGGGGGTCCCCAAGAGGATGAATCTAGACTGTTCTCAGTGGTGGCAGATGACAGAACAAGGAGCAACGGCCTCAAGTTGCAGTGGAGGAGGTCTAAGTTGGATATTAGGAAACACTATTTCACTAGGAGGGTGGTGAAGCACTGGAATGGGTTACCTAAGGAAGTGGTGGAATCTCCATCCTTAGAGGTTTTTAAAGCTCAGCTTGACAAAGCCCTGGCTGGAGTAATTTAGTTTGAGTTGGTCATGTATTGAACAGGGGGTTGGACTAGATGACCTTCTGAGGTCTCTTCCAACCCTAATCTTCTATGATTCTATTATTCTATGATTTTGCCCTACCTAGTTTTACTGCAAACTGTTACTTGGCTTCCAAGGAGGAGTCAGCATGTCTCCTGTTGGGGACTGACTGACTATGATTCAGATAATTCCCTCGCTTTCAAGTTGCAGTGAATTTTAAGAACTTGGAGTACAGCTGAACTGCATGTATTTCAGCATTTCATACCTCCCAATGGAGTGGGGAAATTGTGCATACTGACACCACCAGCTATAGCATACACCTGCCAGCCTAAGCACCCCAAACATCTTGGAAAAGAGTTAAAATGCTGCCCGAAGGGAGGACCCCTGTAGAATCAGCCTTTCATCTTTGCATAATCAGGTCACAGGTCTTAGTTCTAATTGTCCTCCTCAGCCAAACTCTTGTCTAAAGAACATGCCGACCCTTAGAGGCAATTTATGAATAATGTAAAAGCAAAAAAATGTTGTTTCGTGTAGTAACTTCAATTGAAAAAACCCAAATTGGCATAAGTCCTTATTTCTCATGTAAAACTGCCTATTATGTTATCAAGAATGACAAGCTGAGGCCAACAAAGTAAGAGGCCTGGAGGAAAATTGTATACTGCGTGAGGACTCTAATACCCCTTTATTCTTCCTCTGTCAGAAAGGGACAACTGTGTTGGTCTCACATTACAATACTGTAATACAAGCAATACAAGCCAAGTCATTTTTAATCTATAGCAAGTTGGATACAGTTCTTAATGAGGTTGAACTGCCCCTGAGATCATTTCTTTGTACTTTTATCTAGGGAGCTGTGTCGGGGGGTTATATGTGATGTGTGTTGGTCTATGCTGAGCGCCTCAGTGCAGTTCTTGCAGGATAAGCATCCATATAGAATAAAAAATTAGCACTAATGGGTATCCTTGTCTCAGCAGAGAGGCTTGGGAGTGAAAAGGTACAGAGCCAGATTTGCCTAAGGTGTTTAGGTGTCTAAAGATGCTGACGAGTGCATAGTGGGGTTTAGAAAAGTTCCCAGGTAACTAACTCCCCTAGAAATTATTCTGAGTTAGGCACCTCAGTGCTTTTGGAAATTCTACTCAGTGTCTATCTGTATTGTTGTGAGGTGACTACATACTTACAAAAATCTGGTCCATAGAGACTAGAACTGGTCAGAAAATGGATTTTTTTTCCATGGAAAACTTTGATGTTCCATTTATATTTTCCATGGAAAACTTGGATTGTTCTCAACAAAAAAATAAAAATCAACATACTTATTCTGAAAACTGGAAAATGTCCATTGTGAAATGTAGCTGCAGTGCCTCCTGGGAGTTGTTATATATATAGCTATATTGTCCTCGAAATATTGATATCTGATTCTGCTCGCTCCCCCCTTTCTTGCTGGGTCCAAAAGGGGATCTCTTCCAGGGATCTGACTATGTGGATGGGAGAAGATTTTTGACATATGAGAGAACAGCTGGGATAGGAAGGGCAACCAGCAACTGGAGGTGGCCAGTACATCCCTCAGCCCGTGCCGCTTCCAGCAGCTCCCCCTGGCCTGGAGCAGCGAACCATGGCCACTGGGAGCTGCTATCAGCTGAACCTGCGGATGCGGCAGGTACACAAACTGGCCCGGCCTGCCGGGGGCTTTCCCTGCACAAGCGGCAGAACAAGTCTGGGAACTACTGTTATAACGTATAATAAACCTCTACCCCTATATAACGCGGTCCTCGGGAGCCAAAAAATCTTCCCGCATTATAGGTGAAACTGCATTATATCGAACTTGCTTTGGTCTGCCGCAGTGTGCAGTTCTGCCTCCCCAGAGCGCTGCTTTACCGTGTTATATCCGAATTCATGTTATATCGGGTTGCGTTATATCGAGGTAGAGGTGTATATATAAATTGTTGTTCTTTCATATGTCAAAACCTTCTACAATCCACATAGTCAGATCCCTGGAAGAAATCCCCTTTTGGACCCAGCAAGAAAGGAGTGAGAGACCAGATTCAGATATCAGTTTTTGGAGGACAATGGAAAAGGGAAGGATGGAGTAAGCAACAAGGAGAAATTATATTGTTGGCTCAAGGAGGAAGAAGTCTGGGATACTGAGTAGTTTATGCTCTGGATGAAGTGGAGATGAAGTGCTTCAGTTAAGAATTCCAAAATTGGGGATGTTTACACCTGAATAAACAAATGGCCAAACCTTTTGAAGTTCACCACTTGCTTCTCCTGATACACCTCATAGTATTTCAGCTGGCTTAAATTCATTATGAAACCTAACTCCGGAATGGGTATAAAAGTGTCATGAAAAGACAGACATCTTTTGATGAGATATTTTGATCAATAGTATTCAGACTTTGGAGAAAAAACAGTGCTATGGCTTGCACAATCTCTGGAAAGCCATGTTTGTGCCACCTTGGGAATGTGATCTGTGTGAGAGTACAGCCATGCAGAATGTCTGTGTTCAACGGCAAATTAAAACCAGTTGTGAAACTTTGTCCCAAATTTTCAGGTAAGGAATATTGTTCAGGTCAAACTGAATTCAAACTTTTTCAGAGTACTGAACTGAGCTGAATAAATTAGAAGCACTTGAACTTTTTCTCAAAACTTAACTCAAATTTTAAGTTTCAAAAAACTTTGGTAGTGATTTTTCCACCCTGTTGTGCATATCTGCACTTTGAGGACCAGGAAATGCCATGGAAAAAAACTGTTTTCATGGCATGTATTGCACAACCCTGAGCTGAAGCGAATGCCTATGTTCTTGAAATATTTCCAGAGCAAGGGTTAACTATTATACCCATGCAAAAGCATTGACAGTGGCTGTCTGTTTATAAATATTTCCCTGGTATAGGCATATCCTCAAGAAAGGCAATGTCTGCATAGCTGGCTATATTCCACCACCCTGCTGTAGGGGGACAGGAGAAGGTGTGGCTGGGACACACTGTCCTCTTGAGATCCCTGCTCACATAACAGCCTATAGAGGCCTGTTACCAGCCAGTTGTAACTTTGAGGAACCCTGAGGCTACTTTAAAATGCTGTTGGATCTGGACCAGCTCCTGGCTCCCAGTATCGGGAGAAAAGTGTTGCCATGGCAGTCCTGTAACTTTTCTTCCCCTCCCCTCCCCCCCAAGAGGGGATCAAGAGAACCCAAAGATCTGGCCCAAGAGTTTTTAAATTATTTCAATTTTAATTTGGGGTTCTATTAGGAATACATTTGTACATTTGTTTAAAATATATGAACAGTATGTTGACAGAGTTCCTTTAAAGACTCAGAAGAGAATACCTGACAACTCCCAATGCAATGTTTGTCTAAAACTAAAACAAGTATATTTTTGCCACATACAAATGACAATATTCGTAAGATTGACATGCAAATATAGAAACTCTGCACACAGCCAGGCAAATCCATTTACTATATTTTTATTTTGAATGAGGCCTCAGGTATTCATCAAAAAAGTTGATTGTGATGTTAATAGAATGTGAGAGCAGCTGTTTGATGCTAACAGGAGATGACTCTTGAGGACAAGGGGACACAGAACTGTCTCATACATCTAAAACAAGCCAGGTAGACTTTTAGCTGTGTGAGCCATTTCCCTCTGGCAGCCATCCTCCTGGGTCCGTCATTTAATCTTGCAGTAACAATGTCACGATAGTTGGGGTGGAAGAAGGGAAGCTCCCTTGAATAAGAACTAGAGTTAAAACTTCTCTCATGACCTCTAATTCAGGAAAGCACTTAAGCAGGTGCTGGTCCTATTGACTTTAAGTTAAGCACGAGCCTCGCTGTTATCCTGGAGAAGAGATGCTTTTGTGGATCAAGGCAAGCACGGACTGTTGGAAGTATGGCATTGGCGAACAGAGTTGAAGAGGAACCAAGAGCTCTACCATGCAACCTGTCTAATTGTAGTAAATCAAACAGCACAACAGGGGATTGGCTTGGTCTTATTCTGAAGCCAGCTACAAACCCCAACAGAACAGTCTATTTGTAATGCCATGTTCTGAAGGAGTTTTGATTATTTACTTGTAAAAAAAAAAGAACAGGTAGCTGTTAAAAATATACAACAATTTAACTTAAAACCTGAGCAAATGCTAGCAGTGTCCAATGGATAGTTGCTATAATTCTCCAGTTGCTTCGTGTTTCCTTCAGGGCTACATTCCTGCAATGCCTAATTTAAAAAAAAAAAGAAAACAACAACCACAACCTCAGCCCTGTGTACAACCTATTTTCCAGTGTGTTGAGAAATATACTTTTAAAAGTACCTGTAAACGTAGGTTTGCTGACCATTTTGCAGATAGGGGTCTGAGGCACTGAGGGATTAAATAACTAGCCTGAGATCAGTCTGTGGTGTTGCTAGAATGGAATCTAGACCTCCTGAGTTCCAGTCCATTGCCTTAATCACAAGATCATCCTACCATTCCATTCTGCCTGTATATTAAAGAATAAACTAGAGCTTTAACCAGCAGATTATGCAGCTACCTTGGGGGCAAAATGTAGCAGCTGTTTAACAGTATAGAGCAAACACTACACAACAGTTTAGGCCTTTTGCACACTGGGGCTTTAGCCTTGGACATAGCTGCCCTGATGTACTTGAAACAGGCTGCTCTGTTGCTCTAAATCATGTCTACACCAGTGTACTTACATGGGTGGCTAAAATCCCAGAGTAGCCAAGCCCTCAGTACACAAAGCAAAGATTGAGAATGCAGCACATATGTAAGCAGTCGGTAATTAGCCACCCTTTAATTAAACCAGGACATCGGAGTTAAGAGAACTATTGTTGTAAAACCATTTGTGTCAATTAGATCTCCTCCATACCCAGCAAATCCAGAAGCACAACACCCCAAAGCACCAGAACTGATTCACAGGAAGCATGCCTCCCACTATGAATACCGAGTCACTACCACTACTTCCTATAGCACTGGGATTTTCCTTGAAAGTTTCCCAGTAAAGTACTAGGCCTGGCCATGGCTTGAAAATACTGATAAACTGCTAACCCAAAGTGGTCTATGACTTCAGCTGGTGAAATAACCGTTGCTATTTTTAGAGATATAAATGCTATATATCTGTCATTCCCGTAGCCCAGGACAAGCTTCTTACCTTCATCAACATTCCTCCATTCTGAAGACTGGTGTCTGTCTGTCATGCAAGAATGTAGCACAATAGTTGCCAGTCGCTCCTACTTTCCATCTCTTGCCTTTGCTGATTCTTCTTGCTTGTTTGTTTTTCACAATCTTTATTTTATTATTACTGACCAAAATAAAGTTCTAATGCTCATAACATGTAGATTTGTAAAATGTTTTTAGGACCAAGAGCCACGTTATGATGCAAGCAGTGAGGTTTTGCTCAGCCTGAAAGATTTTTAAAAATTTCTATCAATTTATTTAAAAATTGGTGAAAACATAATGACTTTTCACACTGCAAGAATGTGCAGTTTGAGTTTTCCAGGAATAGTTCATGTAAGTGAACCACATGAATTCCATCTCAATGCCCAGCTACCATTCTGCTCATTTTAATATTACAGTAGAACCTCAGAGTTACAAACACCTGAGTCATGAACTGACCAGTCAATCACACACCTCATTTGGAACCAGAAGTACACAACCAGGCAGAAGCAGAAGCTGAAAAAAATACAGTACAGTGCTATATTAAATGTAACCTACTAAAAAAATAAAGGGAAAGCAGAATTTTTTCTTCTGCATAGTAAAGTTTCAAAGTTGTATTAAATCAGTATTCAGTTGCAAATTTTTGAAAGAGCAACCATAATGTTTTGTTCACAGTTACGGACATTTCAGAGTTGCGAACAACCTCCATTCCCAAGGTGTGCATTACTCTGAGGTTCAACTGCACCTTTTCATCTCCAGCATGCTTTCCGCTGAAATATCAGATGGAACATATATATCCCTACAAGTCACCAAACGTAGTCTTTGGGCAGACTGCAAGGAGTAATTTATGTGAGTGTTACATTTGATAGAGACCCTAACAAATTTGATTTTGGGGTATAAATAGCTAAATCATTGCATCTGCTTGCAGTGATTTGTGGGGGTGGGGGCATGCATGTGTGCGTGTGTAAATATGTTTAGACCCAATGAGCAGACCCATGTAAGTCAGTGAGACACTATCTACAGGAGTGATCAGGGCAATTGCTGATCCATCAGGTATTCATCACCTATAGTTCTTTTAGGGGCTGTCTTCTTGGTTGTATTTCTCTTACAAAAGTGATTTTCATTCTCAAGGGGTTTGTAATGAGCAGACTAATACTGCAATACAATTAAAAAGATATTTCATGTCCCACATAAATACAAATCTTTAGAAGGTGATTAACAAAACAATATGTGCTTCAAAACATAATATAGCTTAAGGGGGAAAAAGTGCTGTGAATTAGCAAATCCCAAAGGAAAATATTTGGTGCTGATGATTCAACAGGTGGCTCTTTTCCCTCTGAGTCACTGTTGACATGGTGGCAGGATACGCAGTGCTGATGAAGGTGCTGGGTTTTGGATGAATCATAAAACTATGTTCCTGACCACTTGTGGGATCTTTGTACGCTCTTTGCAGCAGTCCATGAATTATCACGATGTTCTGGCCAAATTAAAATTTGAGTAATTCTGCCTAACTAAAACCCTTATCTACTTTTAATTGGATATTGCAGTTTTCTTCACTTCCCATCCTCAGCTGTTATGTAGGCTTCCTTTGCACTGTTAAACAGTGTGACAAAGTTCCTCCTCTACCTTGGTGGGTCCTGCGCTTATTGGCAGATTTGCTCACCTCAGTGATCTTCCCCTCAGTCTGGGTCAACTCCTCCTGTGTCCGATCAGGAGTTGGGAGGTTTGGGGGGAACCCAGGCAAGCCCTCTACTCCGGGTTCCAGCCCAGGGCCCTGTGGATTGCAGCTGTCTATAGTGCCTCCTGTAACAGCTGCATGACAGCTACAACTCCCTGGGCTACTTCCCCCATGGCCTCCTCCAACACTTCTTTATCTTAACAAACAGCGACCTTCTCCTGGTGTCCTGATAAACGCTTGTACTCCCCTTAGTCCCCAGCAGCAAAAGCCTCTCACTCTCAGCTCCTTGTTCCCTCTTGCTCCCAGTCCTACACGCACTTCTCATCCTCTGACTCCCTCTCCTGACTGAGTGAGCTCTTTTTAACCCCAGGCCTGATCTAGCCTGCCTTGATTGCTGCAGGTGACTAATCAAGCTTTTGTCTGCCTGAATTTTAGCAGGTTCTGATTACTCTATGGCAGGCTCCTGCTCTGGTCCGTCAGCGAACAAACCCCCTGCTTCTCCTGGGGCCGGAGTAGCTCTCTGCTTTCGACCGCTCCACTGTAGAGGAAGGAGGGAGAGGGCTGCTGCTGCTGCGCTGTTCCTGCTGGGCACTGGCTCACTGCTGGCTGTTCCTGCTTTTCCTGCTTCTGCTGCTTCCCTGCTGGCTAGACATCACCCCCGCCCTCTCCCTGCCTATCAGCTTGCTGGCTGACGGCTGGGAGATCCGCCCCTCTCGGTTCTGCTGTATCATCTAAAGCGCTTGAGCGGAAGGGGGGGGCTGCTGGCCTGCTTCCAGAGAGGGGGGGAGTGAGGGACCCCGCTCTTGTTGCTGGAGGAACTTCTGAGCGGGGTCGCCTGCCCGGACACAGACCACACCACGCTGAGCTGCTGGGGCTGCTGTGGCAGTTGCTGGGAGCTGTTGTGCCTGGAGAGGTGACAGGAGGAGAGGGACCGCCCGCTGCTCGGAGACCACGTGAAGACCACTGTGGAGGGGCCTTCCTGGACTGAGTGTTTTTCCGACTGTGCTCTGTGTGGGGTTTGGACTGTGTCTGTGGGACAGCGGGGGTGCGGTGGGGGCCTGCCGCGGTCCATCTGTGTCCCTTTCGCCCCCACCATCGTTGCCCCCTCCACACCCCCGCTGGCTGTTTTCTTCATTTGGCCTCCTGCTCTGGACTGAGTGCTCGCCTGACCCTGCCAGCCCTTCATCGTTTGGCTGCAGCAGCAGCAGCAACCATTGACTTTTCACAGTGGCTGTGGCGCTACGCACTCCCTCCCTTGGACTAGCCCTTTCCTTTTCTTGTCCGCCCATATTTCCCTTGGGTGTTACTTGGCAGGGTTTGCTGTAAGGCCAGCTCTCCTGAAGGTATCAAGGACTGCCTCCACCTTCTCTAGGTGGGTTCCCAGTCTGGGGTATGAATGACCACATCGTCCAAGTAGGCAGCAGCATAACTGTTATGCGGCGTAATAGCTTGTCCATGAGGCGCTGGAAAGTAGCTGGGGCCCCATGTAGTCCAAAAGGGAGGACAGTATATTGAAAAAGACCCTCTGGTGTAGAGAACGCAGTCTTTTCCTTTGCGTCTTCTGCAAGGGGAATCTGCCAGTACCCTTTGTCAAGTCTAGGGTAGTCAAGTACCGGGCATTTCCCAGACAGATGATCCACTAGCTCATCTATGCGAGGTATGGGTATGCGTCAAACTGGGATACTTCGTTTAGTCGCTGGAAGTCATTGCAAAACCTTGTGGTGCCATCAGGTTTGGGCACCAGCACGATTGGGCTGGACCACTGACTGTGGGATTCTTCAATGATCCCCAACTCCAGCATTTTTTTTACTTCTGCTTTTATTTCCTTCCTTTTGGCCGCTGGCACCCGATAGGGCCTCATTGTTATTCTGGCCCCAGGGTTTGTGACGATGTGGTGATATGTCTCGGTTGTTCGACCTGGTTTTGTCGAGAACACACATCTTGGTTCCGGAAGATCATCTCAGACACCTCATTCTTCTGGTCTGGTGTTAAATCGGAGACACTCTCACCTGTTTGGAAGGCTTGTTTTCCTGGATAGGTCTTTGCATTATGCATGCTCTTGTGCATGCCAGGGTTTCAGAAGGTTAATGTGATAAATCTGTTCTTGTTTTCGGCGTCCTGGCTGCCGCACCTTGTAGGTTACTTCCCCCACAGTTCAACCACCTCATAGGGCCCCTGCCATTGGGCCAGAAGCTTGCTTTCTGCTGTGGGTACCAACACCATCACCCGATCCCCTGGTTGGAACTGTCAGACTTTTGCCTGGCGATTGTAATGGTTCTCTGGGCCTCCTGTGCCTTTTCCAAATGTTCCCAGTACAATAGGGGTGACACGGGCTATCCGTCTCGCATCTGTATTACATGTTCTATTATATTTCTCCCTCATTGGGTTCCTCTTCCAAATCTCTTTGGCGATATCTAGTATGCCACGGGGGTGACGCCCGTATAATAACTCGAATGGGGAAAACCCAGTTGAGGCCTGAGGTACCTCCCGGATAGCGAACATAAGAGATAGGGCAGTAGGGTGTCCCAATCCTTCCCATCCTGACTTACCACCTTCCTTATCATAGCCTTGAGGGTTCGGTTAAATCTTTCTACCAACCCATCAGTCTGCGGATGGTAGACTGAAGTTCTCAGGGTATGTATATGGAGCAGCATACAGAGGTCCTTCATTAGCTTTGACATAAATGGGGTTCCTTGGTCTGTTAATATCTCCTTTGGTAGCCCCATCACCACCAAATCTTGGGCTTTGGATGATTTTGTTAGTTGTTTAAAAAAAGCCTCATCCACCTCTTCCACCTGGTTAGGTGGCCTATAGTAGACTCCTAGCACAACATCACTCTTGTTTTTTACCCCTTTTATCCTAACCCAGAGACTCTCAACACTTCCGTCTCCTATGTCCATCTCTATGATGGGAAGGGGTACTAAAGGTGCCCTCAGGTGCAGACGGGGACTGTGCAGCTGACACTCCGGGCAGGAAGCACAGTACCTCCGCACTTCTTCATGTACTCTGGGCCAGAAGAACCATCGTAGGACTCGTGCCAGGGTCTTCTCTACCCCCAAGTGCCCCCCAAAGAGATGACTATGAGCAAGACTTAATACAGTGTTCTGGTGTTTTTGAGGTACTAAGATCTGCTGTACCTTCTGCCCCTGTACTGGTGCAACCTGGTATAAGAGATTCTTCTTTATTATGAAGTAGGAGTCCTGGGTTCTCCCTTCCACGGGAACCCCATCTATTTCAGTCACCTCCTTTCTAATGTTGTTGTACCTTGGGTCTTCAGCCTGGTCCCGTCCAAAATTTCCTCTTCCAGGGATAATCTGCCCAAGATCTAGGGGTCCAGTCTCCGTTGCCTCTACGGGTTCAGAAGCGTGAGGGTGGGGGTCAGACTCGGGTGCTTCTCCCTCCTGAGTGGCCTTCTTTTCAGCTGCTTGGGTCCACCTACCTACGAGAGCGACCCTCTGGCTTTGGGCCAGTATTCGGGTTCTCATGGCCTTAGCTGCCCTCCTTTCCCTTTTCAGCTTTCTACCCTGTCTAAGAATGGAAAATAAATCTGGGGATATTTCAGAGAAGACTAGGGGTTGACAATCTATTGTGGATGCCTCACTAACTTCAGGATTCCCCTCTTTCTCCAATCCTCCTACTGGGAGTAAGTCTCCAAACCCTGGGAAATCCCTCCCTGTGAGCACCTGGTATGGGAGTTTAGGAACTACATCTGCTGCTACCTCAGTAGTGTTACCCTGAATCTCAATTTTTACTGGGATGGTGGGGTAATAACCAACTGTCCCATGGACGCATGTTATCCCTGTACGCTTAGCCCGCAGTAGCTGACTACACTTGAAGAGCTTCCCCGAGACAAGCGTGATAGCACTCCCCGAATCAACCAGTGCTGTGGTCTCTACCTCATTTAGCTTTACTGGTCTGGTGTACATATGTGGAGTTAGTGAGACCCCCACAAGGTGGATTAGGGAGCATGGGTCTGCCCAGTTCCCTAGGTTTCACTGCATAGGCTCCTCAGCATTGGGACAGTGTGCAGCTATATGTCCCCACTCCCCGCAGGCATAATATCTGTATGGGGCATTAGGCATTCCCTGGTCTCTTGGTTTGAGCAGTCTAACATCACAATCCTCTTCTCCCTCAGTGCTCCGACTCTTTCTGGCTTCTGGTGGGCCTTCAGCCCCTCTCTTTTTTCACCTGTGATCCCCTGGTTGCCCAGTAACCCGAGATCTAGGGCTTGGTGCTGCTAGTTTAACCCGGGGTGCCTCTTCCTTAACTGGTCAGGTCAGCTCCCTCGCTGTCCTTCGCCTTTCTACCAGTGTGACAACCTCATCATAAGTGGAGGGTTCGTTCTGGCTTACCCAAGCACGAAGGTCTGGCAGTAGCCCCGTCATGTATCGGTCGATGACCAGAACCACTAGTATTTCTTCCAGACGCCGGGACTCTGTTCGCAACCACTTTTGTGTGAGATGAATGAGGTCATACAATTGAGACCACGGTGTTTTGTTTTCCTGGTATCTCCACTCGTGATACTGCTGGGCCCGCACTGCGATCGTTACCCCAGATCTGGCCAAGATCTCCGCTTTCAACTGGGGGTAGTCTGCTGCAGCCTCTTCAGGCAGATCATGGGAGGCCTTCTGGGCCTGCCCACATAGGAATGGGGTAAGGATGCCAGATCACTGATCTCTAGGCCAGGCCTCCCGTAGGGCTGTCCTCTCAAAGGCCAGAAGGTATGCCTCTACATCATCCTCCCGCGTCATTTTCTGCAGCCACATGCTGGCCTGTATGCATCTGCATCCATCATGGCCGCCGGTTCGATCTCTGTAAGGGCTTACCTGGTTTACCAGTTCCGGCAACATAGCCCAGTCTTGAGAGGCCTGTCCATCAGCAGGATTAGCTCTTCTTGCCGCCGCACTGCCTCTGTTTGGGCGGCTGCCTGGAACGGGTAGCCTCCTGCTGGCCCACCATAGCTTGGTATCAATGTAGCGTACTAAAGTCAGACACTGTGGTTAAAAAAAATAATAAACCCGGTACCTTTTTATTTTTTAAACCACCCTCCTTCTTCGGCCGATGTGCAGCACATGCCCACCTTGAACACCGCGCTTGTGACAAAGTTCCTCCTCTACCTTGGTGGGTCCCTTGCTTACGCAGATTTGCTTCCTCTGTATCTCCCGCACAGTCTGGATCAACTCCTCCTGTGTCTGAGTCAGGAGTTGGGAGGGCTTGGGATGAACCCGGGGGCCCGCCTGACTCGGTTCCAGCGCAGCCCCTGTTGGTTTTGCCAGCTGTCTATAGTGCCTCCGAACAGATGCATGACAGCTACAACTCCCTGGGTACTTCCCCATGGCCTCCTCCTAACACCTTCTTTATCCTCACCACAGGACCTTCCTCCTGGTGTCTGATAACACTTGTACTCCTTAGTCCTCCAGCAGCACAGCCTCTCACTCTCAGCTCCTTGTGCCTCTTGCTTCCAGCTCCTCTCACACACTTCCTCTCCTCTGGCTCCCCACTCCCTGACTGGAGTGAGCTCCTTTTTAAACCCAGGTGCTCTGATTAGCCTGCCTTGATTGGCTGCAGGTGTTCTAATCAGCTTGTCTGCCTTAATTGGTTCTAGCTGGTTTCTGATTAGTCCAGTGCTGCCCCTGCTCTGGTCACTCAGGGAACAGAAAACTACTCAGCCAGTGACCAGTATATTTGCCCTCTACCAGACTCCTGCACCCCACTGGTTTGAGTCTGTCACAACAGCTGCCACATCAAACTACAAAGCCAACTAAATGATCAAGTGACTCATGCATTGAGGGCCTGATCCTGTAGTTCTGCTTAGTCAAAAGTGCTATTTAAGTCTGTAGAAGTTTTGATAAAACAGGGCTGCCGGACTGGGCACATCAGGACTAATAACACTGAGGGCTGAGTATCTTCTAAGATCTTGTGTGCCCTCAATTCAAGGGCAAGCTGAGAACTTTTCACACTCCCGGTGGTGTAAGAAGAAAACATCTAAAGAAGCTCTAAATCTACCACTGCATAGAGAAGAATAAATAGTCCAATGAAACAAAATGCCCTCCCAATTCTCAGGGTTCAATAAAAGTTTTGCTAAATGTCTTTCTCTCTGCAAAGTCTATAAAAACCCTTGGAAGCAAATTATGTCCTTTTTGAGTTTCAAGCTGGAGAACAGCATTTGCACTTCCCTTGATCCTGGTAGTCACCATCAATACCTGCCCACAAACAGCGATCAATACTTACTTCTTTCTCTTTTTATACCTAATAGCTGGGCCTAGGGTGACCAGATGTCACAATTCTATAGGGACAGTCCTGATTTTTGAGTCTTTTTCTTATAGGCTCCTATTACCCTCCACTCCTGTCCCAATTTTTCACATTTGCTGTCTGGTCACCCTAGCTGGGCCGAACTGAATGCGAGCGACATCCTTTAACCCTTTGCTGTCTGCCTCTACCTCTAACTAAGAAACAGTCAGTAGGGTCAGGACCTAATCACAAATACCTTATATGAGGTGTTCAGCCCCTCATTAGGATCAGGACTCTAATTTGCAAAATTCTTTGGAATGGATCATGAGGAGAGGTACAAAGTAGTTTGGGACTTAATCCAGTTGTAACTATTTAGTCTGGAAAATGCATGGTTAAGGAGGTGAACAAGTTGTGAATTTCACCAATTTTATCTGAAGTGATTATTTTCCCAATTTGCTGCTAAGTAGAGCTAAAGTATTTCCTGTAAGCTGCTAAGTAGAGCTAGTCAGAACATTTTCACTGAAAAAGTATTTCAGAGAGAGAGAAAGAGAGAGAGAGGTTGATTCCAAAGCAGAACAAAACCGAATTTTGAAACCTTGAAAATTTCTGCAAAATGCAATCTTTCTTCCGATCAACTCTGCTATGTGCTTTTGAAAATTTTATCTATTACTCAACTATATTAGGGCCAGATTTTCAAAGGTATTAGGCACTTAAGGATGCACAGAGTTGTCAAGTGGAACTTTTCAAAAGCACCTAACTCTAACTCAGGTTGATTCCCATAGGAGTTAGACACCAAGCACTTTTGAAAATCCCACTAAGGACAGATGTGAATCTTTAGGCACCTAAATTCCTTTGAAAATCTGACCTTTGATCTCCACTGATGTCATTAGACTCAAGGAGCTGGTGTTTTGGGGAGTTTGAACTCACTCCGTCATTTAGAAAAGAGAACAAAACAAAACTGTTGTGTGCCGAAAAACCTATGTTCTTATGTACTGAACAATGAAAATACATTACTGCAGCATAAGAGGATCACAATAACACTTAAGAATGGCCATACCGGGTCAAACTAATAGTCCATCTTGCCCAATATCCAGTCTTCCATCAGTGGCTAGTGCCAGATCCTGCAGAGGGAATGAACAGAACAAGGCAATTATACCTCTACCCCAATATGACGCTGTCCTCGGGAGCCAAAAAATCATACTGTGTTATAGGTGAAACCGCGTTATGTTGAATTTGAGTTGATCTGCCAGAGCACACAGCCCTCCCCACCCCCGGGAGCGTTGCTTTACTGCATTATATCCGAATTCATATTATATCAGCTTGCGTTATATTGGGGTAGAGGTATATTGAGTGATCAACCCTTCGCCCGGTCCCAGCATCTGGAAGTCAGAGGTTTAGCAAAACCCAAAGCATATCTGATCATTTTGGCTAACAGCTTAATCTAGTGGCCCCAAACTCAGCAATCTATCAAAGCAATAATTACTTTAAACATCTGTATGCTAATAGATATGATGTGCAGGTTAATAGGGAGAAATGTAGATGGCTGTGGTTTCTGTATTGACATCTTCCGTTCTCCTGCACAGATGTAATCAACAGGCAGAGGGGAAGCATAGCATGCTATTTTATTTTTTTAAACCAAGTGCTGTCTTGGAGATCAAGCAGTTGTTTGACCAAGCTTACCCAGAGATGCCTGACCAGCTGGCTTATTCATAGACGCTGAAGGTCCTGAAATCTGAGGCTTCTAATAAGACTGGTGGTTTGGGGCTGACTAAGACATGCTGTGGTTTGCAGAAGACATTCAAAGCTGCCACACAGCACCATATGGCCTCAGTCTTACATCCCGGATTGAAGGCCAGAAAGAAACTAATTTTTCATATCTGATCTAAAGCATCTAAAAATGCATAGAAATACTAACTACAGGCCAGCTCCATATTTACCTGAAATACTGGACTTCAGAGAGCGTGGTTCAGCTAAACAAATTCTTATCGGTTTGGCCTATATTTCTCCTTCACTGATTATTTGAGAGAAGGTTCAAGGTTGAGGCGGTGAGCAAATGGTTGGTTTGGCTACTTCTTTAGTTATTTTTAAGCACATTTATATTCCTTTAAGATCATTTTCCATTAGTAGCCTTAGCTCTGAAGGGTCAGTATTTAGAAATGCATAATTCACCCTGGCATTTAAAGAAAAAAATCCTTTGTGTTGAAAATTTAAGAGAAAAAAGAAAAAGAAAAAGAAAAAGAAAGAAAAAGTTTCAATCCAGGAGCAATTTTTTTCTATTTACAAATTAAACAAAAATCATGTGCATTTTTTTTTAAAGGAGTGGGAATACAAACAAGTACAGTCTCAGTCAGCTCTCCAACATTCCTGAGATGATCTCTATAACAGATGGGGCTGAAAACTGCAAAATAAACAAAAATCACATGAATATTTTCCGTTTTTTTGTCACAAATATGGAAAGTTTTCTTCCAGTTTGAGAGCTGCTCAGGGGAAAAAATCCTCAGAAAATGTTCATTTTTAAAGCTCAAAATGTGTGGATTCTCAATTTCTCACCAACTCGCCTGTATCCTATTGCTTTTTCTCCTTTTTGGATCATTTTTCAGATAATTTCAAAAGTTCTGTTCTGACATGGACTGAAGTTGAGCTCTGCAAGGCAACTCTATTGTTTTTGTATTTTAAAATGATTAAAAACTTCTTTAATGCTCACTTAAAAAATACTAGTTGTCATAAAAGTAGATGGCAACAATAGAAAGGAAATCAGGGTGATGCATAATGGGTCTGACACGAATGCCAGTGAAGTCAATGGTGATACTCCCATTGACTTCAAATGTTAAAAATAAAGCTACTCAACATCCCAATATTCACAGGATTTGAGCTATATCTACTATGCAGCAGCTCCTCATGGGAAAATGCTCCAGGGTGACGCATAAGGTATCAGCAGACAACGGTGATGCATTCATCATGAAGATGATTTTGCTGAATCTTGAAATATTTTCCTAAATAGATGTGCTTTGCTGAACCATTTCCATTTGTATTGCAGATTTCATATCTAAGGACTAGATTATGAACAGCTAGAGATTGAGAGTGAGCGAGTGAGAGCGAGTGTATGTGTGTTGGGTTAAGGGGCCAGCCCAAGACCTTGTTAACTGCTTAAACTGCATATTCAAGGTTTAGGCAAAGCTCTGGAAGCACGTGCTTAAATGCTTTGCTGAATCTGGGCCTCTGTGCTCAATTTTGCTCCCACTGCAGTCAATGAGAATTTTCCCATTAACTTCAATATAAACAAGTTTGGGTCTGGAAGTGGTTGAACACAGCTTTAGGACAACTATCTATTTTGAAAGATGGTTGTGTAAGCACCAAAGCAGTTCAGTTACTGTGTGCTTTGCCACTGCATCATGAATGGCTAAAACATCCAATTCTCAGTCAACAGTCCTTGCCACAGATGATGCTGGTGAAAAGCGTGGGACCAGAAGATGAAGCCAGCGCCTACTAGTGCTTGAGACCTGCTGCATTCTCCTCTTTATTGTCCTCTCTCTAATCCACTTCTCATCAGCCTTTTTGACTTCTTGGTACAGTACAGCCCTCCAGTGCAGACTGTTGCTAGATGTACCTTCCTAGCTTGTTGTATTGATATTGAAAGTTTTCAAGTCCCTCTTGCAAACATCCTTAATCCTGAGCCTAGGTCAACCCAGTGGCCTTGGAGCATCCACAAGTTCTCCACACGAGAGATCCTCTGGAATGCATTCATCATCCATCCAGCACACATGATCCAGTGAAGGGAGATGTCTGTGTTTGAGAATAGTGATTAGACTTGTTAGCATTTTGCTTTCTCAGGTACTTCAGTGTCAGAAACTTTGGTTTCCTACTTGATATTTAGAATATGGCAAAGACTGCTGATATGTAAGGTGTTTAGCCTTCTCTCATGCCTACTGTAGGTGGTCCAGGTCTTGCCACCATACAGCAGCATGCTCAAAATGCATGTCTGGTAGACCCGTACCTTGGTATTCAATGCCAGTTTCCTGTTACCCCACACATGCTTGTTCAGTTGGCCAAATGTGGTGGCTGATTTTCTGATGCAAGAATCAAGCTCATCATCTAGAGATAAGTTATCCAATGTAGTTGATCCTAAATAGCAGAACATGCACACAACTTTTAGTGTGGTGTTTGCTATTAAAAATTCTGGTGCAGTCAACATACCTTGTGCCATAATCTTTGTCTTCTTTAGACTGATGCTTAGTCCAAATTCATCGCAAGCTAGCACAAATCTATTGAAAAGTTGCCAGAGCTCCTCTTCACTGTGTGCAACTCACACTTTGTCAGTCGTGAAAAGAAGTTCTCTTATGGTTGAAATAGTCATTAAGGATACCATTCATTACAAAGGAAGCCTCTTTGATTTTAATGACTCATCTGTGCTCAAACCCTGATTTTCTTTAAATGTATTTGTTCTTTGTTAGAGAGAATGAATTATTTTCAAACTCTGAGTTGCTCACAAACTGTTCTCTTTGCCTATTTGGTGTTTCTCATGTTATGTGGATGGTGACAGAAGTTTCTTAGGCCATGTCTATAGTACGGCGCTGCAGGGGCACAGCTGTATCAGTGGCACTGCAGAGCATCTAGTGAAGATGCTGTATGCTCTCAGGAGAGAGCTCTGATGTCCATGTACTTTATGTCACTCGAGGGGTGGAATGTTCACACTCCTGAGTGATGTAAGTTTTTCCAACATAGCCTTAGCATTGAGAGGCAGTGTGATTCAATGGATAAAGTGCTGAACTATGACTCTGGTTACCTGGCCTCTATTTTTTAGCTCTGGTGATAATTTGCTGTGTTACCTGGAACAAGTCCCTTCACCTCTGTTTCCCCTCCCACCCTTTGTCTGTCTTGTTCATTTAGACTGTAAACTCTTTGGGGGCAGCAACTGTCTCTTATTATGTGTTTGTACAGGGCCCAGCACAGTGGGGTCCTGATCTTGGTTGAGACCTCTAGGTGCTATTGTAATGAAATAAGCGTAGTCACTGCTTTCTGCTTACAAGCAAATGCTGAGTAGAACCCATCTGGTATGAATTTTTGATCAAATAATTCGTACTGAAATTTTTGTACCTTTGGGGTTTTCTGATCATTTTCACAAATACCCGTTTGTTGTCCAAATACCTGTGACTAAGGTGAGCCCCAAATTGTAGCAAATCAATCTTGGTGCTTTCATTTTTTAAAAACTTTGCAAATCAGGTTTATTTATTTTCTCACTATTGTTTCTAGTCAGGACCATTCGAGCTATGTATAGTCTCCTGTGAGTCCTTCAAACTGAAGCAAGGTTCAACCTTAGTCCTGGCTGATGCAGAAATGAAAAGACATAGCCAAGAAAATTCAAAATAAGAGTTCCTGAGCATAGAGGAATTGTGATTTAGGGTTGTAGAATTATTACTGGAATGAGAGATTAGCTGTTAGGAATCCCAGGCTTGCTTTGGTTAATGTTTCCTTTATATTACTGCATACATCTGGAATTAGATTCTGGACCCTGAAGCAAGCTTTTAAAACAAGTTTCTTGAATATCAAATCCCATTCATCATGATGCATAAACTTGTGCTTTGAACTCTTATCCTCCAAGCCTGAATCATTGTCTGTACCAGTTTAAGTATCAAATTAAAGTGTCCCTGCCACTGATAGCATGGGCTATGGTTCAGGCTCAGCTGGATTTTGCATATGACATCTTGACTTTCTTTTTTTAAGCCCAAAGTAGTTTCAATATGTCTTTTAGTTACTGAGTGGCAAAAAAACAAAACAAAAGACAAAAACCCAACCAAGAACATCATTTGGAGCACAATGCAGATCACTTTTTTGCCAAGGTTTTGACAAATAAAAGATTTAGAAAAAATGCAAGCAGTAGTTGAAGTGAAGAAAATGGCTTTTCTATTCTTTGAAAGTTAAAGAACTTTTAATGACATTTGTATCCTTTTTATAGTGTAGGGTGTTGATAATTTTGTCCTGTCTGTGGTGTTAAACTGCAGTAATGATGGCTTCATAAACATCTAAGGAGATAAAATTATGCAGACTGACTAAATGGAGTAGAGTTCAATCATATTTACTGGTAAAAAACAACAAGGAAATGGACCATGAAATACTCAGTATTGCAGCCCTTCTATGCACTATTCTTCATTGTAAGATAGATGAAGCCCCAGTACTATCCCCATTTTACAGATTGTGAAAAAAAGTTAGCGAAATTATCTGCCATATTGGGATTTGGTGATAGGACTAGAACTCAGGACCTTCTGTCTCAGACCTGTGTTCATGCTTCCTGATCTTGCCATCTTTTGCCCATCATCCCTTTCTTTAAAGTATGCAAATACTCTTCCGTTAGAGTGGGGTACCAGGGAGAGGAAGAGCGGAAAAGCCTCCTCCATAATATTGTCCATCTAGAGAGGAAATGGGGACAGAGGATGAAACAGCTCAGAGCTATGTTACCTCTCTCTAAATCCCCTACTCAGCTACTACAGAGCAATTCCAGGGATTTTGGCCAATGGCCGCACACACCTTGCTGTCCCCATGGAATGGTGAGCACAGTGGACCTCAAGAAGGCTTTCTGTAGATCCCTAACAATACATAAAAGGTCTCAAGACTACCAAACTCCCCCCTCCCACATCTCAATATATACCTTTCAAATGAGGGGCTACGTCCAGGAATACTCCCAAAGCTAAAACCCAGACTCCCTCACTCTTCCAAGCTATCTCCACAAGGTTTTCTGCAGGAAGGAATGATCTACATCAGGGCTTTTCACAATAACATTAATTAAAGGAAAGTATAGCGATAATACAATATGATGTCAGGTTTATTGTTTGCTATCTGTGAAGGATATGTTTTTAATACATACCATATTTCATGACTTCAGAAGCCCTTTTTCTGGTAAATGAAGTATTTATTCATGTACATGTGCAGCAGCCTAAAATCTTTACAAAAATGTCATAGATGGAGTTGGTTGGCTAATTACTTTTTTTTTACCTCCATGAAAACAAAAACCCTTCATTTTCATTGAAAATGTTCTTCAAAATTTTAATGGATTGGAAAACGTTTTGAGTTTCAACACCAATACCCCAAAAATGTAATCTGTATTTTTTTTTATTTTGGAGGGTTTCCGTTTTTCAGTGAAAACCTCATGCTTTTTTGGTGAAAATGGATTTTTAGTAGAAATGTCCATTTAATCAAAAAACCATTTTCTAAAATTTGGAAACAAAGTTTCAAGTAAAAAATATTGTACCAGCTCTACTAGTAGGTTTCCTTCACAATATCTTACCTCCTTCACCCAAAATAAAATGAAAATCACCCCAGAGAAAGCCAGTAGTTAATGAAATTCTGCTTTGGTGAACTATTCCATGTCTTGCCAAGTACATTTCCTCGTCTTGATCAGTGTTTTCAACTACACTGGACCAAAGTCTGCTCTGAGTTCCGTAAGTGCAACTTCTAATGAGCTGTTTCCCCCCATGTAACCAAGAACACAATTCAGCTTGTTGTTTTGAACACCTTCTCCCCAGCCCAGTGTACCGCATTAGACACGTGTCACCTCAGAATCTCTTTATTCTACTATGCACCAGCTCATCAATCTCAGATGAGATTACCAATAGCATCCCAAATCCTTTGATATGGCTGACATACAGATGGGGAACAGAGGCTTCCAAAGATCTCTAGAGATTTTTGAAGGAGACCAGAGCAATGGAAACGTCCAAAATGTTGATTTTAGTCACAGCAATTTTGGGATCCTTATTTTTAAAATGAGTATTTTCAATACCACTCAGGATATCCACATGCATAGAATGGGGGCAGCCTTAGTGCTTCATTCAGTTAGGGACTTCTTCCCTGTTCAGAACCGGGGGGGGGGAGCTGATCTGTGATATTCCTGGGTTTATTTAAAGTACAATTTCTGTCTGGAGAATATTCATTGTTGGTTTGTGAGGAAGTCCTGGTATGTGCCTTGTACTTGGCATTGCAAGTGGCCCTGTCTTTCATTAATTGAAGGACCAGTTCTTGAAAAAAACCTGCCTACTCCTTTTATGTGCTGTCAGTGGCTGGCTGCCATTGGATAGAACTTAGAGCTTTGCCATTCCAGAAGAAGCCTTGTGTAAATGGTTAAGAAGAGGTAGCAGCTACTATAACTGAATCCATCTGCTAGTGGTTTCAATCAACATAAAAATGTCACTGGGAAACCCACATCTAGCCTGAAAGAGGCAATGCTTGCATTGAAACTCTGAGAACTGACAAGCCAGAAATACACTCTTATTATACAATTGGTTTTATTAGAGCCTCAGGACTTTTTGAAATTAGATTATGCTGCTGTGGCCAAAGACAGACGCGCTGAAAGAGGATTGGTGAATATTCTCTTCACTCCTATTCAAGGCCTATTTCTTTCACTCATCATTCAGAGGAGTGAGGTTTTGTGTGTGCAGATGAGCACAAGTGAATATTCGCAGAGTTTTTCCTGCTAAACTCTTTTTCGTTGTTAACTCATCAGCCCAACTGACCTGCCACTCCCCGCCTTCTTGGTCTAGATCTCATTTTTTCAACCTGATATATCCTGCCTGTCATGCAGATTGTATGTTCTCTAAGGCAGAGACTGTCTCATTGTTATTTATTTGTAATACAATAATGCTCATACTAGCACAATTTTGACTGAGACCCCATTGTGCTAGGCCCTGTACAAACACATAGTAAGAGGCAATCCATGTCCCAAAGACCTTGCAGACAAAAGGCTGGTCTACACTACAAAATTAGGTTGGTTTAACTACATCCCTGAGGGTGGTGAAAAATGTCATGCTCTGTGTAATTAAACTGACCTAGCCCCTATGTAGACTGATGGAAGAATTCTTCTGTCAATTTCATTACTGCCTCTTGGAGAGATGGATGAACTGCACTGATTAAAGAACTCTTCCTTTACTGTAGAAGTGTCTACGCTACAGCGGTGTATCTGCAGCACAATGGGTTTTACACTATATTTTAAGTTACAGAATTAGATAATAATAATACCTAGCTCTTTTCCTCAGTAAATCACAAAGCACATTACAAAAGAGGGCAATATCATTTTTCCCATTTTACGGAGGGAGAAACTGAGGCATAAAGAGAAAATGTGCCTTGTGTAAGTTCACACAAGAAGTCAATGGCAGAGCTGCAGTGGAAGCTAGGTCCTAAGACCCAGTCTAATGCTTTGTCTGCTAGGCTACACTGCCTCAGTAAAATCCTAAAATCTAAGATTAATGATCATCACTCTGCTATTGAGGAAATGATATTATTTTATATTATCAAATATTTTACAACCAGATTGTTTAGTTTTATTATGATTATTGTTTTTGAATAGTATGGCTGTATGTGCGTGTATCTGTGTGTATGTGTTTTGTTCTGGTTTAGTGTGATTGAAATCCTAATGAAACTTAATGCTGCACTGTTGATGTAAAATTTGAATTTTGCGTGGACTCTCTTCTTTGAGTGTGGTTTCTTTCATCTTGGCAAATTTGCAGATGAGCGCTGCAGTAATACTCATCTGAGAATAAATAAAGGTATCTCATTTTTAAAAAATAATAAATGCAATAAATTCTACAGCCTGAGATCACCATTCTCTAATTATTAAAGCTACATTTTTGCTTCCAGCATAGTTCACTAAGAATATAAAATCCAAGGCAGAAGATATGTAGGAACCCATAATAATGATGATAAATTCAGCTGCAAAATTAAATAGAGACCTTGCATTGTTGTAGTGTCCAGCCTACATAGTACGGACCTGACATTTGGAGATGTATTCTATTCTCTGCCAATGATCCAGTGCATGATCTTGGGCAAGTTCTTTCACATCTCTGTGCCTCTGGGGCTCACTTGCTTCACATTTTCAAGCTTTTCTTGGCAACCATGATGGCTAGCAGTTGTTGTTTTTTTATTCATGAAAGCTGAGCTTCTCATGCATATCTTTATTACAGCACCTAGGGCTTTAATAAGAGCAACAGATATTGTAAGACTTGTGTCTTGAAAGTCTGGGTCAGAGTAGGGCTCAAGAAATCCACGCATTCCTTTAATGCGCAAAAACTAAAGGAACCACAGAACTTAGAGATGGACAAGACATTAGATGACATTTAGGACCTGAGCCAATGCCTTTGAAATCAACATAAGACTTTCCATTCATTTCAAATGGACTTTTGATGAGATCCTATATTCTTCCTGTATTCTAGGGCTGGTTGAAAAATTTCTAACTAAACATTTCCCATTGGAAGATAGTTTTGTTAACACTAATTTTTTTATGTGGAAAAAGATACATTTCAGTTAAATTTTCCATGAGAAAAATCTAAATGAAATGTTTTGTTCCAAGGTGGATCAACATTAATGACTTTGAGCTGGTATGTTTTTGCAAAGCATTGTAGTGTTCACATACCTCAATACAAAGTGCTATGTTTAAGGATAAATGGTACTTAACAAAATATCATCTAGAAATTGTAAAGGACAGAGTAAGATCAAAGGAATTAATGAAGTTAAAGAGTATTCTTGTTCTGAGGCAGAACTCTATAAAAACATACTGGGAGCCAATCAAATCAGCTCATCTCTACAGGCAATTGCCCTACTATCTGGAGATTGTCTAACATGTAAATATACAAATACATTGCATGTTTGGATATATTCATAACCTGGGGTGGGGAAACTCCTTAAGCAAAAATTGAAAACATCCCAATATCAAGCCTAAAAGATTTTCAGGCTTTGTGATTCCCTCCTGACTTTCTTCTTATGAATGTCATAGAATCATAGAAGATTAGGGTTGGAAGACCTCAGGAGGTCATCTAGTCCAACCCCCTGCTCAAAGCAGGACCACCCCAATTAAATCATCCCAGCCAGGGCTCTGTCAAGCTGGGTATTAAAAACTCTGAGGATGGAGATTCCACCACCTCCCTAGGTAACCCATTCCAGGGCTTCACCACCCTGGTAGTTAAATGGTTTTTCCTAAAATCCAACCTAGACCTCTCCCACTGCAACTTGAGACCATTACTCCTTGTTCTTTCATCTACTGAGAACAGCCACTGAAAACAGCCTTGTTCCATCCTCTTTGAAACCCCACTTCAGGTAGTTGAAGGCTGCTATCAAATTCCCCCTCACTCTACTCTTCTGCAGACTAAATAACCCCAGTTCCCTCAGCCTCTCCCCATAAGTCACGTGCCCCAGACCCCTAATCATATTCGTTGCCCTCCGCTGGACTCTCTCCAATTTGTCCACATCCTTTCTGTAGTGAAGGGCCCAAAACTGAATACTCCAGGTGTGGCCTCACCAGTGCCGAATAGAGGGGAATAATCACTTCCTTTGATCTGCTGTCAATGCTCCTACTAATGCAGCTCAATATGCCGTTAGCCTTCTTGGCAACAAGGGCACACTTCTGACTCATATCCAGTTTCTTGTCCGCTGTAATCCAGGTCCTTTTTCTGCAGAACTGCTGCTTAGCCAGTCGGTCCCCAGCCTGTAGCAGTGCATGGGATTCTTCCATCCTAAGTGCAGGACTCTGCACTTGTCCTTGTTGAACCTCATCAGATTTTTTTTGGCCCAATCCTCCAATTTGTCTAGGTCACTCTGGACCCTATCCCTACCCTCCAGCGTATCTACCTCTCTCCCCCAGCTTAGTGTCATCTGCAAACTTGCTGAGGGTGCAATCCATCCCATCATCCAGATCATTAATGAAGATGTTGAACAAAACCGGCCCCAGGACTGACCCCTGGGCACTCTGCTTGATACGGCTGCCAACTAGACATCGAGCCATTGATCACTACCCTGTTGAGCCCAACAATCTAGCCAGCTTTCTATCCACCTTATAGTCCATTCATCCAATCCATACTTTTTTAACTTGCTGGCAAGAATACTGTGGGAGACTGTATCAAAAGCTTTGCTAAAGTCAAGATATATCACATCCACTGCTTTCCCCATATCCACAGAGCCAGTTATCTCATCATAGAAGGCAATCAGGTTGGTCAGGCATGACTTGCCCTTGGTGAATCCATGTTGACTGTTCCTGATCACCTTCCTCTCCTCCAAGTGCTTCAAAATGGATTCCTTGAGGACCTGCTCCATGATTTTTCCAGGGACTGAGGTGAGGCTGACTGGTCTGTAGTTCCCTGGATTCTCCTTCTTCCCTTTTTTAAAGATGGGCACTATATTTGCCTTTTTCCAATTGTCCTGGGACCTCCCCGATTGCCACAAGTTTTCAAAGATAATGGCCAATGGCTCTGCAATCACATCAGCCAACTCCCTCAGCACCCTCGGATGCATTGCATCCTGGACCATGGACTTGTGCCTCCTCCAAGGACACTAGGGGAGTGATTAAGAACTGGTTCAGAGGCAAGCAATATCGCCCTGAACCTACCCCAGAGAAGAGAAAGCGCGAGACCCAGAGAACAGTACCGGCAATTTGCCACACTACCCCAGAGAAGAGAAAGCGCGAGACCCAGAGAACAGTACCGGCAATTTGCCACACTCCCCCATTCAGTAAGAGTCCTACACTTTCCGTGACATTCTTCTTGTTGCTAACATACCTGTAGAAACCCCTCTTGTTACCCTTCACATGCCTTGCTAGCTGCAACTCCAGTTGTGCTTTGGCCTTCCTTATTATACCCCTGCATGCTTGAGCAATGTCTTTATACGCCTACCTAGTCATCTGTCCAAGTTTCCACTTCTTCCTTTTTGTGTTTAAGCTCCCCGAAGATTTCTCTGTTAAATCAAGTTGATCGCCTGCCATGTTTGCTATTCTTTCTGCACATCGGGATGGTTTGTTCCTGCACCCTTAATAAGACTTCTTTAAAATACAGACAGCTTCCCTGTACTCCTTTCCCCTTCATATTAGCCTCCCAGGGGATGCTGAGGGAGTCAAAGTCTGCTTTTCTGAAGTACAGGGTCCATATTCTTCTGCTCTCCTTTCTTCCTTGTGTCAGGATCCTGAACTCAACCATCTCATGGTCACCGTTGCCCAGGTTGCCACCCACTTCTACTTCCCCTACCAATTCTTCCCTGTAAGTCCCCCATGAGAACCAGGGCCTGTGAACTGGAAACTTCTCTTAGTTGTCTGGAAAAAGCCTCATCTACCTCATCCTCCTGCTCTGTGGTCTATAGCAGATGCCCACCATGACATCACCCTTGTTGCTCTTGCCTCTAAACTTAACCCAAAGACTCTCAGCAGGCTTTTCTCCAGTTTCATACTGGAGCTCTGAGCAGTCATTCTGCTCTTTTACATACAGTGCAACTCCTCCACCTTTCCTCCCCTTCCTGAACAGTTTATAGCCACCCATGACAATGCTCTAATCATATCAATTACCCCACCAAGTCTCTGTTATTCCAGGCACATCATAGTTCCTTGACTGTGCCAGGACTTGTTTTCCAGTCTTCTTGCATTGGTGTACAGGGACCTATAAGTAGCCAATTGCCAACAATGGGAATGTCCTGTAACCTAAAACAATCATTGCAGGCCTCAGCAGTTCAGGTACTCTTGGCTGCACAGGCTGGCACTTCACATCTCACTCAAGTTCTTCTCTAGGTCATAGATACATAGAATGAATCCTGGCCCCATTGAATTCAATTGCAAAACTCTCAATAACTTCAGTGGGGCCAAGGATTTCACCCATAAAATACAACTTCATGGGAAAACTTTGAAGTCATTACAGGAACGGCATATTGAGAATCATACATCTGCACCAGCAGGGTCTTTAGATGTACTGAAATACCACAATGTAATGTTATGAGGATATTTGATAAGCTATAATATATTGTCACCTCCTTGGGACAGCTGATCCCCAGGGGTCCAGGAAAAAATGATCTGAGGGAGGAGACAAGATTTTCTGCTAGGTAGGACAGCTCTAGCTCATGGTTGGGATACAATGGGGATCTGAAAGTGGAGTCTGCTGACAGGATTTGCTGAATCATCATGCTTATGATATATTTTTTGTTTTGGAGTAGTGCCTAGAAGTTTCCAACTCCTTGTGCTCAGCGCTATACAAACACATAACAAAACAGGGGTCTCTCTCGTGAACTGCATACAGGCCATCTCTCGGATCTCTGGACATGCTCCTTCTCTGCACATCATTGGCCCCTTCTTGGCTTGCACCGACTGTTTCCAGTAACAGGAAATTGCTCCAGCCTTCTTCTCTGGTGAATTGAGTACCTCAGTGGGGGGCAGAGAGGGCATAGATCCTAGGTTAAATTTAGCCCATTAATTTGTGTAAAGATTTAGATTCAGATTTGGGGGGAGGAGGTATTTAAAGAAGAGAGCTTATCACTGAAGAAGATGTGAGCACATTTGTCCCACTTCCACAGCATCCTAAACTAACTCAGATTACAGATTAATCCCATTGAAGCTATGATGGCATTTAATTATAGTTAGTCTGTATTGTTATATCCCTTTTATTTTCCTAAACCCTAAAATTAAGATGGGCTAAACTAAATCATTGAGGTTTTATTGGAAATCCCTAATTAGTCAGAGCTGGTATGTCAACAGAGCCCTACTATTGAGATTAAGTCTGCAGTCAGGTGATCCTGGAAAGCTGAGATATGTGTATGTGGCTTTAACAAGCCTTTCTTATGGATTTGTCTTCAGTTTTGGTTTCAGGCTTGGATTCTGCCTACTTGTCCTATTGGTAGAATACGAATTTTGGGTGGAATTTTCCAAAGTACTCAGTGTTTTCCTCACTCAGCTCCCATGGAAAACATGTTGGACAGAACAAGAGTTTAGAAGCATCATCCCCTTAAGATGTGGGCTGCTGGGGAGCGGAAGGGGCCTTCTGGGGCCTGGGCCTAATGGCTCCCATCACCAAAGATTTTTCTGGCTCTTTGGAGCACTGAGGCTTGTAGAGATACAACCTGCTGGTCATTCCTTGATGGGGAAAACATGGCTTTCCCTCCACTCCAAGGAAACAATTTTGTGGAAACCACAAATGAACCTCACATAGTTTCTTAAACTCTATGGGGTGTCCACTTCCAATCATTTCAAAACAATAACCTTCACAGTGAGCTGAATTCCATGCCCCTTTACAGGAACTGCAAAGCAGCCAGAGCTCTCCATCCAGGGATTCCCCTGATACAGAGGGATTTTCCAGGTGGCACAGAGATGGCTAACAGCTCCACACAGCCCTTACTTGCTCACCTAGTGACAGGCCATGCCAGGGGTGGTGTTTTTGGGGAAGTCAGGGTGTGTGTGGTTAGAACTCACTATACTCCAGCACTTCAGAGCTGCCAGAGAGCACCTGGATGATAATCCTATCTAAGACTAAGGATGCTCCAGTTTATCCCAGGGTACAAAATCTGACCGATATGTAGACCAGTTCTGCTTGCATTCTGGGCAGCAGGGAGGCCTGGCCAGTGCTACCACTAGAAGATAGGCTCCATTTCATCTTGTTTAAACAGGAGGTACAAAGCATGTGCACTTCCTGTGTCTGCTGAGAGGAGGGGTTCAGAATTGGGGCCAGTGAGTTCAAACATATTATTGATCCATTGAAGTTTTTCACTTTTAAAAGCAAAGAATGTTTGATTCAAACTATGACCCCAAAACACTCCAAACAAAGCCACTTTTAAGTGTGGAATATTATTGTGGTTACCACTGTTAGTTAAAAGACAAAAGCAGGTCTCTTTCACAACTTGCATTTTAAAAACAGAAAAAAAGCCTGTTTCTTTTTTAAATAAGCATTCCAAAAAGTCTTCTTTTTGTGTTCCAAATAAGCATGATCCATTTCTTCCTACAAGAGAATGAGTGTGTGTGAAGAAGAGCTTGAAGAGATTAGCATGTCGGTATCAGAATGGAATGGATCGTGAAACTTTAGCTGTCGAGCCGTGACCAGAACTCCATAATACTGACTGTTCTCCAGCTCATGTTCTGAGTCTAAAACACCTAAAAATAAATGGGAGAACATCCTTGCACATAACAGAGATGCAGGGCTGGTTCTGGCCATGCTGGGAACTTTGGCTATTTGGTTAATAATCAGTGGGCACATTCCTGAAAAGTCAGTGCCTATTTTCAAAATATCATTGTACATCCATGTTCACCTGCACATCTACCAACGTGATATATGCCATCATGTGCCAGCAATGCCCCTCTGCCATGTACATTGGCCAAACCAGACAGTCTCTATGCAAAAGAATAAATGGACACAAATCTGACATCAGGAATCATAACATTCAAAAACCAGTGGGAGAACACTTCAACCTCTCTAACCGCTCAGTGACAGACTTGAAGGTGGCAATTTTGCAAAAAAAAAACTTCAAAAATAGACTCCAAAGAGAGACTGCTGAACTCAAATTAATATGCAAATGAGATACAATTAACTTAGGTTTAAACAGAGACTGGGAATGGTTGGGTCATTACACTAATTGAATCTATTTCCCTATGTTAAGTTCTCCTCACACCTTCTATGGGTCATCTCAGTTATCACTTCAAAGGTTTTTTTCTCTCTCCTGCTGATGACAGCTCATCTCAATTGATTGGACTCTTCCTGTTGGTATGGGTACTTCCACCTTTTCATGTTCTCTGTATGTATAAATATCTTCTTTCTGTGTGTTCCATTCTATGCATCCGAAGAAGCGAGCTGTAGCCCACGAAAGCTTATGCTGAAATAAATTTGTTAGTCTCTAAAGTGCCACAAGTACTCCTGTTCTTTCTCCATGCACCATGTTTTTTTTTCTTTTTCCTCAAGAACCAGACGCAATGGGTTTGTGAACTCTTTCAAAGGAGTATATCAGGGGCCTATTCACCAGTCTGAATCTTTGTGAACAACTCAGCTTTCATCCATACGAGTGAATTTATCACCTCAGATTTTTTTTTTAATTTCCCACTTGTTAACTTGAAGTGCCCTCTGTTTTTAGCACTGTCATTCACTCAGATTGGCAGTAGACCTGGTGCTAACTATACTAGCTAACCAGCAACCTGTTATTTTCTTACAGGACTTCTGCCAGTCAGCTGTGCCCGAAATAGAATGTGTGTGACACAGTGTTACTACACAAGGTAAACAGAGGCAAACTTCCTCTTTCCCAGACACCTTGCTTTTGCCAATATTCTATTAGATCATGTCTAAAACTTTATGATCTTTTGAAATAGCAAATGTTTGCATTACAGCTAGGTTGGTTGTGGGAAGAATATGTGGTGAAATGAAGAAATTGTGTTACCCTGTCCTGGGACAGGCTAGTAACACATTTTAGACTCTCAAAATATATTGGAGTTTGCTGAAAATAATTAATTTTCTTGTGGGAAAAAATACTCTCCCTCCATCCTTAAACGGAAAGGCACATAAGCCAGTAATCCTAAGAGTTGATATATTGTGTGATTTTAAATTTTTCCTTGTGTAAAACTTTTCCAATGTATAAAACTTTTTCTCATGTGTAAAACTTTTTTTTACTATAATTGGCTTATGTTGTATTTATGAGGAATTCATTTACCATCAGATACATAGTGAAAGCTTCTTACTGAGCACTAAGGACAAGGAAACCTACTGTGGATTATTGGTTCTTGAGGCTTAGGTTGTGATTCAACCTATTTAACAGAGCATTTAAGTGTTCTTAAATCTTGTTAATATTAATAATAATAATACTGCTCGCTTATATGGCACGTTTCATCAGCAGATCTCAAAGCACTTTACAAAGGAGGGTCAGTATCCTTAGACCAATTACACAGATGGGAAAACTGAGATTTAAATGACACTTAAACACAAAGTACAGTGTGTGTTCCAGTACTTTGCTGAACAGAGACGAATTTAACACTTGCACAAATGCATTCCTGAATTTGGGTCTTAGATACTATATATGCAGACATTACCGCCACCATGAAAGATACTGCTTTAAACATGTTCGGGAGGACCTGACTATTGGGAGGTGCTTAGGGTTACCTAGTGAATCTTGCAAATGAGCAAGTGCTGAGGTAGAATGTTGGAGAAGTATCCAACAACACCAGTCAGTTATAAGTGCCCTATTTCTGTTTGAGAGTAATATTGAGCACCGAGTGATGTAGTCCTCCTGTAGCTTGCAGAAAGCATGATGTCCAAGCCACTCAAGCTGTGATATGCCAACAGGATTTCACTTCTGCTTCAGCAAACAGCAAACGCTAAAATCCATTTTCAGTGTAGATTTACCATTTGCCAAGTGCATTTTCTCAAGGTCCCCCTGGGCAGGAAGTGTGGGTTCTATTCCTGGCTCTGCCATTGGCTGCTAGCTGACCTTAAGCTATCTGCACCACATCTCTGTGCCTGTTTCCCCATCTGTAAAATAGGAATGATGATACTTTCCTCCTCTTGTTAAGCGATGTGAGATCTACAGATGAGTGTCTTTCTCTTCTGTGTTTGTACAGTCTCTAGCACAACAGGGTCCTGCTCCATGACTAGAACTCCTAGGTGCTACAGCATCATCATCATCATCATAATACTGAGAAGCACTAGATAAGAGTTAGTATTGTTCTTATTGTTACTGTAAAAAGAGCTTCCAATATGCTGCAGGAAACTTAAAAATAGCATTATTAAACATTTTTAAACATGTCCATCTTCCTGAGATTCCTTATACTACATTTTCGGGCTATCAAAATGTATCTTTAAATAGAATCCTCTGGAGCAGGACTGACTGAACGATGCTGCAAAATAATTTGTAAGATCGGAATTCATCATATTAAAGGAAACTGAGATGTTCTGAACACTGCACTCATATGTTTAATATCCTACTACCTACTTTAGTTTTGGAAGATTGTACTTACATTCATTAGGATCCTTGTATTTTTTCTGTTGCCACTCTTCGTCTAATTTTTTCCTCCTTCAGCTTTTGCTGCCTATCTATTCCCGTGTGCATTACCTTACATTTATTTCTTCAAGCAAAATGTAATCCACCATCAAAGCTACCTAACCTTCCAATGTGTCCAAATGTGTAGGATTCCGACATTGCCCTATAGTTTTGCTGACTCGAGCATTTTAGTGTCATCAACAAACTTCACTGATTTCTGCACTTCCTCCTTCACATCGTGAATACGGCTATTAAATAATAACTTGTCCCAATATCAACCACCTAACTGGTATTTACTTCTTCACTCTGTGGAGCAGGTCTGATGAATGCAACTCTTTGCTTCTGTGGAGGGACGATGACTCACCTGCGTGGTGCCTCCTGCTGGTTGTCCTAGCAATTAGCTCTTCCAGCCTCTGGAGGCTGGTGTCTTACCTGTTGCTGGCCCCTATGTGCCTCCCAGACCCTGATGCCTTTTACATCGGGGTTCTGCCCCCTCAGTAACCCACAATCTGGATCTCCCTGTCCAGGGGAAACCCCAACCCCCCATCCCCACCTTGCCTCAATGGCTACTGCCAGTCATCATCTAGCCCCTGCTCCCTGGGCCAGACAGCAGTCTGTAAACCACTCATCGTTGGCAAGGAGGGTTGGAGCAGCTGCCTCTGCCTATATCTGGGCTGCTCCTCTGCAGCCTCAGTACCTCTGTGGGCCCTTAATTCGGCCAGTAGCCTGGTGCTTCGCTAGGCTGGAGCTCCTCAGCTCCCTCTGCCCTTCCCTGGCTCCACCCTAGGTACCCTCCTCAGCTTCGCAGGCAGCCAGGTCCTTCTCTCTCTAGGAGAGTGTCTCTTTCAGTCTCTGGCCCTCAGCACTCTTATAGGGCCAGCTGTGGCCTGATTGAGACATGGCCCCAACTGTGAACACAAGAACGGCCATACCGGGTCAGACCAAAGGTACATCTAGCCCAGTATCTGTCTACTGACAGTGGCCAATGCCAGGTGCCCCAGAGGGAGTGAAGCTAACAGGCAATGATCAAGTGATCTCTCTCCCGCCATCCATCTCCATCCTCTGATGAACAGAGGCTAGGGACACCATTCTTTACCCTTCCTGGCTAATAGCCATTTATGGACTTAGCCACCATGAATTTAT